>NC_140514.1:694941-697441 GCF_964339955.1 Pipistrellus hanaki
GCTCGGACTCCCGTGCCCGCTCTGCGGGTTCTGATTGTGAACGTAGCCATGTTCTCAGACCCGGTTAGATGGCACTATCCCCACATCCAGACCTCACCGAGGTGCCGTGAGGGGTGGGGGGGGAGGGGGGGCGTGGGGAGGGGGGAGGCTGGTCAGTCCAGGCCAGGTTCGAGGGAGCAGCTTCACAGGAAATGGTCACTCTGCTGACGGCAGCCGGACCCGCAGGGCGGCCAGCACACGGCACATGGCGGCTCCCGCGGCTCTGACGGGAGAAAGGCCCCGTGGTGCCCAGAAGAGGGGCTCTCACACCCCCTCCCCGAGCCGGGCTCACCGAGTCACTAACTGTGTGTTTTTACTGACGTCAGAGAGGAGGGGAGGGGGAGAGGGAGAGGAGAAACACCAGTGGTGAGAGAGAACCATGGACCCGCCGCCTCCTGCACGCCCCCCACCGGGGATCCAGCCCGAAACCCGGGCCTGTGCCGACCGGGATCGAACCCGGACCTCCTGGCTCCTAGGCTGACGCTCAGCCCCTGAGCCACGCCGGCCGGGCAGGTTCTTGTTGGTTTTGAATGTGAACGCTGAGCCCTAAGGCCGCTCTCACTCCAGATAAAGAACCAGCCATGCCACCCAGAGGACCCCGGATGGGAGTGGCTGCCACGGCCGAGGAGTTTGAAGCCGTGGCTAAGGTATGAGCCGGACGGGGTCTGGTCCGAGGCTGAGGACCGCGGGAAGGGGCCACGGGCTTGGCCACGCAGAGCGGGACACGTGCCTGCAGGCCTCATCAGGCCTGCCCGGCCGCCTCGGGGATGGGTCCCACGGAGCCCTCCTGGCTCCCAGGTGCCACTCCCCACCCCTGACCCCTGACCCCTGACCCCGGAGCTGAAAGCAGACACCCACCGTAAAGTCCTCTGATAGGAATCTGACAGGGAACCTGCTGCTGGAGGAATTTAATAATGTGAATAGTTTGGGGCTTTGTTCTGGTACATTCTTTAAATATATTTTTATTGACTTCAGAGAGGAAGGCACAGGGAGAGAGAAGCATCAGTGATGAGAGAGAATCATGGATCCGCTGCCTCCTGCACGCCCCACACCCTGGAGCCCACAACCCGGCCTGTGCCCTGACCTGAACGGAACCTTGGCCTCTCTGTTCATCCTCCCTGAGGGTGTTCCCCACTGATTTTTAGAGAGAATGGAATGGAGGGAGAGACAGAGAGGGAAACATCGATGAGAGACTCACCCACTGGCTGCCTCCCACACTTGCCGGAGCAGGACAGGGGATTGAGCCTGCAACCGAGGTACCCGGAATCGAACCCGGCACCCTTCTGTCTGCTGGCTGACGCTCTTCCCACTGAGCAACACCAGCCAGGGCGAACCTGTGACCTCTTGGGGCCCCCCTGCCCACCCCGCCGCCCGGGCCCCCCGTCCACCCCGCCGCCCGGGCCCCCCGCCCACCCCGCCGCCCGGGCCCCCCGCCCACCCCGCCGCCCGGGCCCCCCGCCCACCCGGCCGCCCGGCCCCCCGCCCACCCGGCCGCCCGGCCCCCCGCCCACCCGGCCGCCCGGCCCCCCGCCCACCCCGCCGCCCGGGCCCCCCGCCCACCCCGCCGCCCGGGCCCCCCGCCCACCCGGCCGCCCGGCCCCCCGCCCACCCGGCCGCCCGGCCCCCCGCCCACCCGGCCGCCCGGCCCCCCGCCCACCCCGCCGCCCGGGCCCCCCGCCCACCCCGCCGCCCGGGCCCCCCGCCCACCCCGCCGCCCGGCCCCCCGCCCACCCCGCCGCCCGGGCCCCCGCCCACCCGGCCGCCCGGCCCCCCGCCCACCCCGCCGCCCGGCCCCCCGCCCACCCCGCCGCCCGGGCCCCCGCCCACCCGGCCGCCCGGGCCCCCGTCCACCCCGCCGCCCGGCCCCCCGCCCACCCCGCCGCCCGGCCCCCCGCCCACCCCGCCGCCCGGCCCCCCGCCCACCCCGCCGCCCGCTGACGGCGTGTCCGCCCGCAGCTGCAGTCCGGCGACTGGGACGTCCTGGTCCCCCGGACGGTGCTGAGACCCGGGGCGCCAGCCTCCGGCCACAACTACTTCCTGGTCAGCTCCCAGCAGAAATGGACGCACGTCCGGCTCAACATCTTCCCGGGTGAGCGTCTCCACGGCTTCCTCCGCGTCCGCCGAACGCAGGCAGCCCTCCTTCAGAGAAGGAGAGAGGAGACCCCGATGTGAGGAGAATGGCTGGTCGGCTGCCTCCCGCACGCCCCACGCTGGGACCCAGCCACACCCGGGCCTGTGCCCTGACCGGGAGTCGAACCCGGGCCTCCGGCTGCTGGGTGGACGCTCATCACTGAGCCCCGCCCACCGGGCCGCCACCCTCTCTGGTCCCCGGGGTCTCAGCTCCTTTCCCTCCCGTTTGCCCTTACCCACAGGGGTGTGTGTGTGTCTGTGTGTGTGTGTCTGTGTTTGTGTGTGTCTATGTGTGTGTCTATCTGTGTCTGTGTGTGTGTGAGTGTGTGTC
>NC_140514.1:699941-772441 GCF_964339955.1 Pipistrellus hanaki
CAGTAGCTGTGCTTCATCACAGCGTTACCGCATCGCACACCCAGCAGCCGCCCAGCAGCCGCCGTGCGGCCCGTGTGCGAACATGTGCATGTGTCCCCGCACCGGTCAGTGTGGCACAGCTCCCTCCTCTCAGACCCCGCGCCCCATCACCCCCAGCTCCTCCCCCCGGGCCTCCCCCCGGGCACCCGCCCTGTCTGAGGGATTCTGGGCGTTCGCCTGAGGCCCTGGAGTGTCTGGGGGTGTTGGGGGCGGAGACGGCAGAGCCGAGGCCTGGGGGCCGGGGCGGGCGGGGCGGGGCCTGGCGTGGGCAGGTGGGTGGGTGGGTGAGGGCTCTGGAGGTTTCCGAGCCCCACAGCTCTCTCCTCCGCAGACGGCGGGGTCGCGCGCCTCCGGGTGTACGGCGTCGGGCACAAGGACTGGGCGTCCGCCGACCCCAAGGAGCCCGTAGACCTGGCGGCCATGGCCAGCGGCGGCGCCTGCGTGGGGTTCAGCAACGCCCTCTTCGGGCACCCCAACCGGATGATCGGTGAGCGGGCTCCGGCGGCGTGGCCTGGGCGTCCGGGCCCGGCGCACCCCGGTGCGGCCCGAGCCCCCGGTGCGGCGTGAGCCCCCGGTGCGGCCCGAGCCCCCGGTGCGGTGTGAGCCCCCGGTGCGGTCTGAGCCCCCGGTGCGGCCCGAGCCCCCGGTGCGGCCCGAGCCCCCGGTGCGGTGTGAGCCCCCGGTGCGGTGTGAGCCCCCGGTGCGGTCCGAGCCCCCGGTGCGGCGTGAGCCCCCGGTGCGGCCCGAGCCCCCGGTGCGGTCCGAGCCCCCGGTGCGGTCTGAGCCCCCGGTGCGGTCTGAGCCCCCGGTGCGGTCTGAGCCCCCGGTGCGGCCCGAGCCCCCAGTGCGGCGTGAGCCCCCGGTGCGGTCTGAGCCCCCGGTGCGGTCTGAGCCCCCGGTGCGGTCTGAGCCCCCGGTGCGGTGTGAGCCCCCGGTGCGGTCTGAGCCCCCGGTGCGGCCCGAGCCCCCGGTGCGGTGTGAGCCCCCGGTGCGGCCCGAGCCCCCGGTGCGGCCCGAGGGGCCAGTGTGGTCTGAGCCCCCGGTGCGGTGTGAGCCCCCGGTGCGGTGTGAGCCCCCGGTGCGGTCTGAGCCCCCGGTGAGCTGGTGCGGCCCGAGGGCCCCCGGCGGATGAGGCTAATGGCCCGTCAGTGGGCGGGTCCTCACGATGGGCGGTCACGGTGCTGGTTCTGGTCTGAAAGGAGCGTCCACTTCACTCTGTGGCCGCTGGCCGCGCGGTGGGACCAGGAGCTGAGGGGGTGACGCCGGGCTGGGACCCTGGGGGGCGTCCTCGCGGGAAGACAGACCACGGCGCCCTCAGCACCCTCTCCCCGTAGGCGTCGGGCAGCCCCGGTCGGCGGCGGACGGCTGGGTGACGGCGAGGAGGCCCGACCGGCCGCCCGTGCTGCAGGTGAGGCCGGGCGCTCGCAGCCTCCGTCCACACCGAGGTCTCGGGTTCGATTCCGGTCGAGGTCACATCGGTCGGGCACATTGGTGGGGGCACAGGCGGGAGGCAACATGGATGGGTCTCACATGGATGTTTCTCTCTCTCTCCCCTCCCTTACTCTCCCTCTAAAAGTCAGTGGGGAAAATATCCTCAGGGGAGGAGTAACAAAAAGAAGGGGTGGGGGAAGAAGAGCATGCTGGGAATTTGCAGACATTCCCGCTCTGGGTAACGCGTGCCATGGCGGCCTTTGGACACGGCAGGAGGCAGAGACACGGGCAGCTCACGCCCCCGGCCTGAACCCTGAGCCGTGTTCACAGCGAGGAGGGGAGGGAGGGACGCGGCTCCCGCCGGCCTCGGGCGGGCTCTGCGCGGCACCGCGGGCTCACGTGTGTCCCCTGCGTTCCAGTGCGACGAGACGGGCGCCCTCCTGGTGCTCGGCTGCGAGTGGGCCATGTTCCGCCTCTCGCACCCGGGCGTGGTGACGCACGTGGAGATCGACACGACGCACTTCAAAGGTAACGTCACGGCCCTGGCCTGACCCGGGCCCGAGCCAGTGTTGCTCAATGGGTAGCGCACCAGCCTATGACTGGCGGGTCCCGAGTTTGATGGGCTCAATCCCTAGTGTGGGGCGTGCAGGAGGCAGCCGGTCAGTGATTCTCTCTCAGCATTGGTGTTTCTGTCCCTTTCCCTCTCCCTTCCTCTCTGAAATAAAATATCCTACGTAATAAAAGGGTAATATGCAAATTGACCCAACCGTGGAGCGACTGGTCGCTATGACACGCACTGACCACCAGGGGGCAGGTGCTGAGCCAGAAGCCGGGCTCTTGGTTGGTGACCTCTCCCGCCTCCTCACTAAGGATGTCCGGCTGCAGCCCAGGCCGCTCCTGGTGGGCCTACGCGGTCAGCCGGACATCCCCGGGGCTCCAGACTGCTGCAGGGTGCGGGCCAGGCTGAGGGCCCCCGCACCGGCCTCTGCTGTGTGTGTGTGTGTGTGTGTGTGTGTGTATTTAAAAGCCATGGGATCAGGTGGTGAGGGGGGCTCAGGGCGCAGCCTGGCTTCCGCCTGCTGTGTAACTTCGAGTGCGGTGCTTTAATGCTTTGTGTTCGAGTTCCCCGTTTATGAAATGTCAGGATTGACAGAATGACCCCAAAACTCACAGGAGACTCTTCCATGCTGCGAGCTTTTTACTGGACAGGGCTGTGAGGTGCTCCGTGGTTTGGCCCCAGGATGGAGGCCCAGGATGGAGGCCCAGGATGGAGGCTGAGATGGAGGCCGGGATGGAGGCCGGGATGGAGGCCAGAATGGAGGCCCAGGATGGAGGCCCAGGATGGAGGCTGAGATGGAGGCCGGGATGGAGGCCCTGGGTGGAGGCCGGGATGGAGGCCTCAGGATGGAGGCCAGAATGGAGGCCCAGGATGGAGGCCCAGGATGGAGGCCAGGATGGAGGCCAGGATGGAGGCCCAGGATGGAGGCCAGGATGGAGGCCAGGATGGAGGCCCTGGGTGGAGGCCCCAGGATGGAGGCCGGGATGGAGGCCCTGGGTGGAGGCCCCGGGTGGAGGCCCCAGGATGGAGGCCCAGGATGGAGGCCGGGATGGAGGCCCTGGGTGGAGGCCCCAGGATGGAGGCCGGGATGGAGGCCCCAGGATGGAGGCCGGGATGGAGGCCCTGGGTGGAGGCCGGGATGGAGGCCGTGCAGGGTAGAGCAGTGCCCTCCGTGCGGAGGGGGTGGGGGGAGCCGGTCCCGTCAGGAAGGCCTGGCCTGTGGGAGGCGGGTGGTGTGCTGGTGCCTCTGGACTGAAGCTTCTTAAGAAAATGTGTTTGTTGAAGGGCAGCCGGCGGGCATCTCCTCTGGGCTGAGCTCCGGGCGGCCGATCGGTCTGACATTTAATAGCTGCCGCGTGAGCGCCCCCTCGTGTCCGTGGAAACTTACCCAGTGTTGTTGGCTATGTCCCCTTCCCTCCCCCTTCCTCCCTCTGGTCTTTCTCTCTGAGTCCGCTTCTGTCTGTTTTGTGTTTCAATGTGTTCTTCAAATTGACTTTAGAGAGAGAGGAAGGGAGAGGGAGAGAGAGAAACATCCATCGGCTGCCCCCTGCCCCGCCCCCGGGGACCGAGCCGCCCAGCGCGGCCTGACGGAGCCGGCCTGACTGCTCGGCCGACGGTGCCGCCTGAGAACGCCCTCTGCCCGACAGGCAGCTGCCCCGCCAGCTGCCGCCTGGACGGCTGCATCCTGACGGCCCAGGAGGAGGAGGACATGGTGCGGCAGCAGTGGGAGCCGCCCGGCCACCGCTGGAAGGCACTGCTCCCGGCCACGCAGGTGAGCGCGGGCTGGGCCGCCCCGCCCGGCCCCACACGGCTTCCCCTGCCTCCCGGTCCGGCCCCACGGCTTCCCCTGCCTCCCCGTCCGGCCCCACGGCTTCCCCAGCCTCCCCGTCCGGCCCCACGGCTTCCCCTGCCTCCCCGTCCGGCCCCACGGCTTCCCCTGCCTCCCGGTCCGGCCCCACGGCTTCCCCTGCCTCCCCGTCCGGCCCCACGGCTTCCCCTGCCTCCCCGTCCGGCCCCACGGCTTCCCCTGCCTCCCCGTCCGGCCCCACGGCTTCCCCTGCCTCCCGGTCCGGCCCCACGGCTTCCCCTGCCTCCCCGTCCGGCCCCACGGCTTCCCCTGCCTCCCGGTCCGGCCCCACGGCTTCCCCAGCCGCCCGGCCCCACACGGCTTCCCCTGCCGCGGCTGCCCCCTCCCGCAATCACGGGGCCGAGGGCGTGTGGTGCTGCCGGCCAGGCCGCTGGTCCCAGGGCCGAGGGCAGGTGGGGCCGAGGGCGTGTGGTGCCGCAGCTGCCCCTCCGCAGCCCGGGGCCTCTCTCCCCAGCTCCTGCCCAGCGCGGCCCAGGTGTTCGACAGCCTCACGCCGGAGCTGCAGGACGTGGTGACGCACGCGCGGCTGACCATCTGCCCGGACGGCGGGGTGGGCCGCCTGCGGCTCCGCGGCTTCCCCAGCTCCCTCTGCCTCCTGCGGCCCCGGGACAAGCCCATGATGCGGTTCTCCGTGAAGGCGGGCTTCCGGCCCGGCCCGTAGCCACCGGCCCGCGCGCCGCGGAGTGCCGGCACCAGATCGCGGCGATCCCGGCGTGAATAAAGTGGTCTCGCGCACCTGCCGTCCGCGATGTGATGTCCCGGGAGGCCGGGGGGGGGGGGGGGGGGGGGGAAGGCGCGGCCGATGGTGCCCCAAACCGCAGCCTGTGCCCACCGGGAATCCGCCGTGACCTCCGGGTCCTAGGTCGACGCTCAGCCCCTGAGCCGCACGCCGGCCGCAGTCCTGCTCTGAGAGGCTGGTTCTGTTGGGCTGAAGTCTACAATGTCCAGCATCACAGCCGCCGGCGGGTTCTCATTTCTCAGTGAACACCGAACTCAGAGGGTGCAGGGGGCGGCCTGGCCACCAGATGGCAGTGCGGCTCCACCGCCGGAGCAGCAGCCTGTTGTGCTGCTTTTTCCTTCCGTCCACCTGGTCCGGACAAAGCCTCCGGGCCCAGCTGCAGGTTTCCGCCTGAGCCTCCATCAGCCTGCTTCTCCGGAAAGCGATTCTGTGTCGTCCAACCCTGTGCCCTCCTCCGGGCCGTCTCAGAGCTGATGGCTCTTTCCGCCTCTCCCCCCGAAGGAGGAACAGCTGCCCCCGTCCTATGACGCCGAGGAGCGGGGCCCCGGGCATCCCAGCCCAGGAGCCCCCGGAGAACAGACGTGGAGGGTGACAGCCCCAGGGGAGGCGGCTCTCGGACCCGGCGGCCGGGCCCTGGGCGGGGGGGGGGGAGGGGGGGGGCCTCCGTGGCCGAGGGGCCCCGTTCTCTCAGTCACGGCTCAGGCCACTGCACGTGCAGACAATTACGGCCCCGCGGCCTTGGCGGGCACATCTGGAGCCCATAGAGGGGGGTGATTATCCTGGGCAGGAGCCTCACGTTCACGCCCAGTGCCCGCCCGGTCCCGCCCAGCACGGCTGCCCCGGTCAGAGGAGACCAGGGTGTCTGGCCCGGGAGGGGGTGCCCGCCGGCCAGGGCTCTGGGAAGGTTGCAGGCACCACCTCAGCGGGCTGGGTGTGGGGGCTCGGTGCTCAGCACCCAGGGGTGTCCCGGACTCCACACCCGGGGCCTCGGTGCCCCACACGTGTGTCCTCCGTCCCTCCTCCGTCCCGCCTGTGGTGTGAGCTCAGGGCAGCGAGGCCCGGCCTCCGGCTCCGCAGACAGTCACAGCTCCCTCAGTGCCGCCCCCTCCCAGGTCCCTCTGCCCTGATTCCTGCGGAAACTTCTGGAAAATACTGTCTTCTAGCGCAGTGTTTCCCAACCTTCTCTCATGATGAGAATCACCTGGTGGAGTTGTTAAAACACAGATTCCTGAATCCCAACTAAGAAGTGCTAAACTAGAATTTCTGAGAACATATAGGTAAAATTGCATACCTAACTTAGTGCTCTGTATATAACATCTGTCTTAGAGCACTAGTTAAGTATACAATTTTACCTATATGTTCCCAAAAATTCTAGTTTAGCACTTCTTAGTTGGGATTCAGGAATCTGTGTTTTAACAACTCCACCAGGTGATTCTCATCATGAGAGAAGGTTGGGAAACACTGTTCTAGCGAATCACATCCATAACGCACATCATTGCCAGCAGTGGTTACTCTTCTTTGTAAAGATTAAATCTTTTTTTAAAAAAATATATTTTATTGATTTTTTACAGAGAGGAAGGGAGAGGGATAGAGAGTTAGAAACGTCGATGGGAGAGTCATCGATCAGATGCCTCTTGCACGCCCCCTACTGGGGATGTGCCCGCAACCAAGGTACATGCCCTTGACCGGAATCGAACCTGGGACCCTTAGTCCGCAGGCCGACGCTCTATCCACTGAGCCAAACCGGTTTCGGCAATCTTTTAAAAAATATATATTTTTTTATTGATGTCAGAGAGGAAGGGAGAGGGAGAGAGAGAGAAACATCCATGATGAGAAGGAATCATGGTTTGGCTGCCTCCTGCCCGCCCCACATTGGGGATGGAGCCCACAACCTGGGCCTGTGCCCTGACCGTGACCTCCTGGCTCCTAGGGCGACGCTCAACCACTGAACCACCCAGCCCGGCAGTTTTCAAGTTTTACTTTTTAAAATTAACTTTTTTTAGGCTCTTTTGTTTATTGCATCAGACTCGGCTCCCTGGTGGTCCTTGGGGATCACGAAGTCTGGGCGTAACAATCATCTGCATATTGTTCTGTGCATTCATCACCCCAAGCCAAGTCTCTTTCTCAAATAAGCTCCTTGAACGCAAAAAAAAAGAAAAACCTTTTTTTTTTTTTTTTTTTTTTTTACTGTAACCTATGCTACATTTAAAAAATTATTTTTCAAAAATAATTTCTGAATAAAAAATAATTGCACTGGTCAGGAATCCCTTTACCTTCCTCCTCTTCTCTTCCTCTCCCCTCCCTCCCCTCCCCTCTCCTCTGGCAAAGAACGTCTGTTCTCGAGTCTCTGTGCCTGCTGCTTCTGCTCATTGATATTGTCATCATCATTATTTTTTATTTCTCGTGGGAGCTGCCGTTCTCCATTTAGCTGAGCGAAACATCCTCTGGTCCAGCCAGGCTGAGGATGAGGAGAGTGACACTCCCTGTGTGAACACCTCCTCTCACCTCGTCCTCACAGCCTCCCGTCCGAGCTCCCTTCGGCTTCCTGCCCGAACCTCCCACGGGGGCTCCAGCGTGCTCACGCATGTGGCTCCTGTGTGCGCAGATGTAATATGTGTGGGGACTCCCATGTATGTGGCTCCGTGTGCGCCGATGTGATACGTGTGGGGACTCTCGCGTATGTGGCTCCCGCGTGCACAGGTGTAATACGTGTGGGGGCTCACGTATGTGGCTCCGTGTGCACAGGTGTCACTCAGGGCAATATGTCCCCGGGCTGTGCGGTCCCGTGTCGGTTTGGGTCATAGACCAGCGGGAGAATCTGTGGAAAAGAGAGGAGGCTCCTCCCTCCCGCACACGAGTGCTCCCTTTCCAGGAATTGGTTCATTTTGCCGATAGCTAACAATTCTGTTTTCTCAGCTCAGATGTAGGAAATCAGTTAAATTAGCAATTTTGACACAGAGCAGAGTTTCTTACCTTGTTCTGTGGGTAGAAAAGATATTAAAAGGAAAGAAAAACAGCCCGGCCGGTGTGGCTCCGGGGCTGAGCATTGACCCCCGAACCAGGAGGTCAGGGTTCCATTCCCGGTCGGTCAGGGCGTGTGCCCGGGTTGCAGGCTCGATGCCCAGTAGGGGGCGTACAGGAGGCAGCCGATCCATGATTGTCCATCATTGATGTCGCTCTCTCCCTTCTTCTCTGACACCAATAAAAACGTGTAAAAATACAAAAGTGGAGCATCCGGTGTCCTCAGTGTGGTCACGGCAGGGACAGACACCCTCCCGGGTCCGGGCTGGTCCTGGTCCGAGCTGTGAGGGCGGAGCCCGGAGGAGGGAGGTGGGGCCACCCTGGGCGTGAACCAGCCCTTAAAGGGGCAGAACAGTCCTTTCCTGCCGCCCCAGCCCGCCTGCTCTGACATCCGTCAAGATCCTAATCGGCTGAATTCCTGGCTCTGCCAGTGACTGCCCGTGGCGGACGGGGCCTGTAATTACTGCTCCAGCGGCCGGCCTGCAGACACCGGAATGCTGGCTTCCACCCGTCCGTCCGACCGTCCCACCGTCCGTCCAACCTGGTCCGGGGAGCGGAGGCTGGGGACAGGCTCCTTCAACCTGGCGACGGGGTCCCTGCTTAGTTTTTGAGCCAAAGCTCTCAACGCGGAAAACTCTGGAGGCTCCCGCCCGCCCGGCGGGTTCTGCCCACAGAGCTGACGGGGGCGCCTGCCTTCGGGCTCCAGCAGCCGGCGGCAGACAGCGGGAGCCGCCATCGGAAAACGAATTTTTCCGGCCGCCCGCGTGCTCGGGGCGAGCGCCGACCCGGAACCGGAGGTCACGCTGGGTCCGCGGTGTCCTCCAGCCGGCGCTTCCCGCGGCCACGGCTTCCCTCCGGCCCACGGGCTGCCGGACCCGTCACCGCTCCGTCCCGCAGTCCGCAGCCAGCCAGCAGGTGCGCAGGAAACGAGCACGTGTGTTCACATATGAGCACACATGTTCACCCATGAGCACGTGTGTTCACCTATGAGCACATGTGTTCACATATGGGCACACATGCTCACCTCAGACAGAGCCTCTGCGGATCCCCGAGGACTTCTCCTCCCCACTCATTCATTCATTCATTCATTCATTCATTATTATTGTTTGTTAACCCTCACCCAAGGATGTCTTTCCCATTAATTTCTTAAAATACATTTTATTAATTTTTTTGTAGAGAGGAAAGGAGAGGAATAGAGAGCTAGAAACATCGATGAGAGAGAAAGATCGACCAGCTGCCTCCTGCACAGCCCTTACTGGGGATGTGCCCACAACCAAGGTACATGCCCTTGATCGGAATCGAACCCGGGACCCTCCAGTCCACAGGCCGACGCTCTACCCACTGAGCCAAACTGGTTTCGGCTTTCCCATTAATTTTTAAAGTGAGTGTGTGTGTGGCGGGGGAAGAGACTCATCGATTGATTGCCTCCCACACGCACCCGCCCAGGGCTCCTCTCTTTAAACGCCCTAAAGAGGAAAAGAGAGAAACATGGACCAGCTGCCTCCTGCACACCCCGCACCGGGGATGTGCCTGCAAGCAAGGTGCATGCCCTTGGCCGGAATCGAACCCGGGACCCTCCAGTCCACAGGCCGACGCTCTATCCACTGAGCCATCCGGCCGGGCTCCTTCCCATTCTTTACCACGTGGGTCAATTGCTGCCTTAAACCATTTCCTGTGTGGTCTGCAGGAGGAAACCATTTCCTGATTTTAAGCGTGAGCCTCTGGCGATAGCATCTGTGGTTTGAGCTTGTGATCCCCTCTTTCCAGACCCGGCTCCCCCCGAACCCGCAGGCCCTCAGAACCAGGGCACCAGGGACCATTCTGGAGACAAAACCTTCGCAGTGAGGGGAAGAGGCATCGGCCATGCCACCTGGAGGGAGCTCACTCCCCCTCCCCGCCCCGCTCCCCCTCTCCCCCTCCCCCTCCCCCTCCCCCTCCCCGCTCCCCCTCCCCCCTCCCTGCTCCCCCTCCCCCCTCCCCGCTCCCCCTCCCCCTCCCCCTCCCCCGCCCCGCTCCCCCTCCCCCCTCCCCGCTCCCCCTCCCCCCTCCCCGCTGCCTCCTCCCCCTCCCCCTCCCCCTCCCCCTCCCCCGCCCCGCTCCCCCTCCCCCCTCCCCGCTCCCCCTCCTCCCCCTCCCGCTGCCTCCTCCCCCTCCCCCCTCCCCATCCCCCCTCCCCGCTCCCCCTCCTCCTCCCCCTCCCCCTCCCCGCTGCCTCCTTCTCCTCCCCCTCCCCGCTCCCCCTCCCCCCTCCCGCTGCCTCCTCCTCCTCCCCCTCCCTCTCCCCCTCCCTGCTCCCCCTCCCCCCTCCCCACTCCCCCTCTCCCCCCGCCCCGCTCCCCCTCCCCCCTCCCTGCTCCCCCTCCCCCCTCCCTGCTCCCCCTCTCCCCCTCCCCGCTGCCTCCTCCCCCTCCCCCTCCCCCTCCCCCCTGCCTCCTCCCCCTCCCCCTCCCCCTCCCCCTCCCCGCTGCGGAGGAGAGGGCGGAGGGCGGCAGCCAGGGCAGTGGGTGGGCGGGAGGGGCATGCAGGGGTGGAGGTGTGGGTAAAGGGGAGTGAGGAGGAGGCAGACCTCTCTCTGGGAGGCTGGCTGCCCCTCTGCTTTCGCTCCTGGTTGGGGGCGGGGGGTGACCCGGGGTTGAACTGAAGCCGGAGCCCCAGTGGGAACGGGAACGTGGATGTGCGAGCGGATCAATCAGGCGGATTCCCGTAATCGCCTCCGCGATCGGCGAGGACGTAAATCTTCCTGATCAACGACTTCCTCCTGCCGAACGGCCGGTCTGCACGGCCCGGAGCGGCCACGGCCACGGCCACGGCCACGGAGGGAGGACCCAGCCGCCCAGCTCCTGGCGTTTCCTTCCCACTGTCCTTCCGTGAGTCTGCATGGGGGGGGCGCGTGGTGACATCACCGCAGCGCTGTCGGCACTGGGCCACGGGGTGGGGTCAGGCCTGTGCAGTGAGAGCTCAGGGACCCGCGGCTTCGTTTCCTACCAGCAGGGGGTCAGGTGGCGGGGGAGGGGCCGGGCAGGCCGTCTGAGAGTCCCTCTCGGTGGTCCCGCTCCCCCTGGGACGGCCGCTCCCTCCCTCCACACAAACCCAGGAGCCCGGCTGCTGGCTCAGGGGCTGAGTGTCGACCTAGGAGCCAGGAGGTCAGGGTTCCATCCTGGTCAGGGCACAGGCCTGGGCTGTGGGCTCCATCCCCAGTGGGGGGCGTGCAGGAGGCAGCCGGTCAATGATCCTCTCTCATCACAGATGTTTCTATATCTTTCTCTTCTTCTCTGAAATCTGTGAAAATACCTTTAACAGGAGAACCAGGAAGTGCTGGTTGTGGTCTCTCTGGGGACATCCCATCCCAGGCCGTCACCCTGGCTGTTTGATGCCTCCTGACGTCAAAGGTGAACCTGGACGGTGGGTTTCCAGATTCCAGTGCATAAATCTGCATACTAATGAGGGTGCCCTGGGGTCCTGCCACAGGACCCTAAAGCCACGGAGGGGGAATGCAGGGCATCATGGAGGAGCCTTCTCTTTAAAAAAAAAAATGTATTTTATTGATTTTTTACAGAGAGGAAGAGAGAGGGATAGAAACATCGATGAGAGAGAATCATCGATCAGCCGCCTCCTGCACATTCCTCAACGGGGATGTGCCGGCAACCAAGGTCCATGCCCTTGACCATAATCGAACCTGGAACTCTTCAGTCCGCAGGCCGACGCTCTATCCACTGAGCCACACCGGTTTCGGCTAGCCTTCACTTTTTAAAATATGTTATTATTGACGTCAGAGAGGTTGCTGTTTGGCTCTGCTGACAGGAGTTTGCCGACTACTGGCCCAGGGCCCCCCCCCCCCGCCCCCGGGGGCCCACAGACCTCCACCCAGCTCACCTGCTCCGCCGGCTTCTGTTTCCGTGAAGATCCTCACGTATCTGCTCGGTTCCCACCGCAGATCAGAGGCACGCGGGGCCCTTCGCTGTCTGGAGAAACCGTTTCGTGGAAATGCTGGTTCACAGCACGCGGGTCTGAGTGGTGTGTCCCCTCTGACCCGCTGCAGTGCACGAGGTGGCCACAGGGGGCGCTCTCTGCGGCAGCATCGCTGGGAGGCCCGCCCTGGCTGCTCAGACCCCTATAGAAGTCCCCACGGCCACGCAGCAGGTCCAATCCCAGGCCAGGGCAAATGCAAGAATCAACCAGCAGCTGAAACCAGTGTGGCTCAGTGGATAGAGCGTCAGCCTGCAGACTGAAAGGTCCCAGGTTCTGGTCAAGGGCATGTGCCTTGGTTGCAGGCACATCCCCAGTGGGGGGCGTGCAGGAGGCAGCTGGTCGATGTTGCTCTCTCATCGATGTTTCTACCTCTCTGTCTCTCTCTCTTCCTCTCTGTAAAAATCAATAAAAAATATATTTTTTTAAAAGAATCAACCAACAAACGCATCCATCAAATGACAAATCGATGTTTCTCTAACGTCAATAAAAGTAAAAATTGAAAAAAAGAAAGCGCTGACATGGATGAACGTGAAGAGAAGTCTCGTCTGCCCACAGTCAGGTGGGGCGAGTCAGTCCTGCCCAGAGGCTCCGTCCGGAGCCGCCCTCGAACCCTCCCAGCCACTCCCTCCTCCTCCTCGCGGGCGGGTTTACCCGGAGCCTCACACCCATCCCAGCGCGGCTGCTCCCGTCCTGACGCTCGCTCTGACACCCATCCCAGCGGCCGGCTCCCGGCCTGACACTCGCTCTGACACAGCCCATTAGCCGCAGTGACGAGCGGAGATGGGTGTTTATGGCGGCGCTGTCTGTGCCTATTAATTAGCGACGGCGTGTCCCCGTCAGCCGCCTCCGAGCGAGGACGGCGCGGAGAGCGTGCAGCCTGAGGTCCCAGCCCCCGGCGGTTCCCTGTGGACGACGGTCACTGTCCCCCCCCCCCCCCCCCCCCCCCGCCGGAGCCCAGTGCTCGCTCTGCACCGTGTGTCACTCTGAGGTGCAGGGGGCCTCCTGGAAGGCACATGGTCATTCCCTAAATTGTCAGCTGAGCCCCAGGCACTGGCAGGTCGTGTCCCTGGTTACACCCCCCTCAACAGGGCGGGAGTGCTATTCAGTTTCTGACTTACCTTGTCCAGGTGTCGGCAGGGCAGGTCTAGATATGTAAATCCAGGAATGCTAGGGCCTGGTTAAGAATGCAAATAAGCTCTTTAAATATATATATATATATATATATATATATATATATATATATATATATATATATATTATTGATTATTTACAGAGAGGAAGAGAGAGGTAGAAACATCGATGAGAGAGAAACATTGATCAGCTGCCTGCTGCACACCCCCTACTGGGAATGTGCCTGCAACCAGGGTACATGCCCTTGACCGGAATCAAACCTGGGACCCTTCAGTCCACAGGCCGACGCTCTATCCACTGAGCCAAACCGGTTTCGGCACAAATAAGCTGCTTTGATCCTAAGTTTTGGTGTTACTCCTGGTACTTTGGGATATAAAATAAACCTGCTGCGTGGCTCAGTGCTCCGGCCTCTCCATCAGAGAGATGGCGCCCACCTGGCTCCCAGCTTTTTAAATCCATCTCTGCCTCTGGCCTCTTTCTTTCTGTAATTTCTTAATCCCCAGCTCCTCCACTCAGGAACCGGCTGTTTCCTTTTCCGTGATGGAGATGGAGGCGGAAAAGAGAGGAACACGCCCACGGGGAGGTGTCATCACCCCTCCACCTCCCGCTTCTCCGCCGAGGCAGAAGCCCAGGTTTCCTCCTGCAGAAAGCTGCCTCCTGCACGTCCACATTGGGGACGGAGCCCACACCCCAGGCCTGTGCCCTGAGTGGGAATCGAACCGGGTCCTCCTGGTTCACAGGTCGACGCTCTGCCCCTGAGCCACACTGGCCGGTGGGCGCACACTTTCTTACAGCATCTTCCCTTGTTCAGAGCAGGACGTGGCGAGAAGGACTGACCCGCAGTGTCAGTGACGGGAACGCCGGGTAAACACGCTGACAGCCGCAGGTTCCTGTGGACCAGCCACAAAGGAAGTTCGTCTTAGAGCCGAGGCCTTCCCCCGTTTTCAGTGTGAAACAGACGGGGGTTCAGTCCTGTGCGGCAGAGTCACCCCCTCCCAGCGGCTAACCCAGCGGTCGGCAAACTCCTCCGTCCACAGAGCCAAATACCAACAGCATAATGATTGAAGTTTCTTTCTTTTCTTTAAAAAAAAAAAAAGATTTTATTGATTTTTTACAGAGAGGAAGGGAGAGGGATAGAGAGCTAGAAACATCGATGAGAGAGAGATATGGATCAGCTGCCTCCTGCACACCCCCCACTGGGGATGTGCCAGCAACCAAGGTACATGCCCTTGACCGGGATCGAACCCAGGACCTTTCAGGCCGCAGGCTGATGCTCCATCCACTGAGCCAAACTGGTTTCAGCTGAAGTTTCTTTTCAGAGCCAAATTTTTTAAACTTTAACTTCTTCTAACGCCACATCTTCAACATAGACTCACCCAGGCCGTGGTATTGTGTGGAAGAGCCACACGCAAGGGGCCAGAGAGCCGCTTGTGGCTCGCGAGCCGCGGTTTGCTGACCGCTGCGCTGACCAATCACTGAGGTCGGAACCCGGGGGAGGCTGCAGGCAGCTAAGGCCGTGGCCCTCAGGCTCCCCGCTCGGTGTGGGGCCGGCCACAGCTCGGGTCTGGCTGTGACTGCAGCAGGATGTGCTGAGCTCATTAAGGCGGTGAATTAAGGGGCCGGCGCGCTCATTCATTTCCATTCCGATCGGAAATATCAGACCTGCTGGAAGGAGGGGAGGGTCATTTGAGAGGGGAGTGAGAGCTTCTCACGTCAGCCTGTCCGGTGATTAAATAATGAGCAGACGCTGCGTACGTTCCGGTGGGAAGATTACAATATCCACTTAGACTCTGACGAGTTCGGCAGGAATATTAAATTAGCTTAATAAGCGAAAAGGAAAAAGAAAGATAGAATTACGGCAGAGATCCCGGGAAGGTAGAATGAAGGAGGAAAGACAAACCCCAAAGAAGGCAGCAGAGAAAACACGGAAAATCAGGCCAAAAAGGAAAACGAAGAAACGAGGTGAGAGAGACGCACGCAGTCTTTACAAGTGCCCGTGGCCTGCACCGGGGTCGGCAAACCGCGGCTCTCTGGCCCCGGAGTGTGGTTCTCCCACGAAACACCACGGCCCGGGCGAGTCTGGGTGGAAGAAGTGGCGTGAGAAGACGTTTACGTTTAAAAAACGTGGCTCTCGCCGGGACCGGTTTGGCTCAATGGATAGAGCGTCGGCTTGGGGACTGAAGGGACCCGGGTTCGATTCCGGTCAAGGGCATGTACCTTGGCTGCGGGCATATCCCCAGTAGGGGGTGTGCAAGAGGCAGCTGATCGATGACTCTCTCTCATCGATGTTTCTAGCTTTCTATCTCTCTCCCTTCCTCTCTGTACAAAATCAATAAAATATATTTAAAAAAAAAAAAAAAAAAATTTAAAAAACGTGGCTCTCCAAAGACATGTCCGTCGTTGTGCTGTTGGTGTTTGGCTCTGTGGACGGAGGAGTTTGCCGACCGCTGGGCTAACCTGTCACGTTCGCTTGGGAAAGATGCCTCGGACCCAGGGTCTTTTATGAAAAACAGCGTCCCTGGCGCTCTCTACCGAAAGGCCGGAGAGAGAGGCTCTGAGGGAACCGGTGGGTGTGGTCACCGTCCGGAGACAGCATGTCCCACAGGGAACTGGGGGAGCGGGGACAGGGGCACAGAGCAGGCGGAAGGCGCCCTGGACTCGGTCCTGGGGACCCCGGTCCGTGAGCCGCGGGGAAGCAGGCGAGTGAGCTGCCCGCCCTCTGTGCTCGGGTGCTGTTGGGGTGCCGCTGGGCTGCCAGCAGGGGTGCCGTGGGTGGGGGTGGTGCGTCTGGCTCACGTCTGCATTCTGGGGGCTTTGCGCGATCGAGAGCAGGGCCAGTGCCAGTGGGAGCCTTTGTCGCTGTGGCCGCTCGCTAATGCAGAAACAGCTCAGCTTATTGGGCTCTGGGTCCCGCTGCCCGGCCCACGGGCCCCCCTGCGAGGTCCGGGCCCCGGGAGGGCCGTCCTGTGTGCTGGCTGTGATCACAGGATCGGCGCCCGCGCGGCCTGGAGCCCGGGGTCCGAGGTCCCGGTCCGGCCTCGGCCTCGGCCTCGGCCTCGGGGCCAGACCGGCAGGCTGAGCCCAGCCCGTCCCGGATGGGGTGCCGGCTCGCTCCGGCCCGAGGGCGTCTGCCCTCTCCCCGGGGGCCCCGCATTTCGCCGGAGCGGCTGGGGAGTCGAGCCCACGCGCCTCGGGGCCCTGTCTCTGCAGGAAGCCGGTGCCCAGGCCGCCCGAGCTCGCTCGACGCAGACATGGCAGGTCGTGGCGGGAGCCAGGGCTGGAGGCCGCCTCCCTCGCCGTGGCCGCAGGGTCTGTGCTGCCGGTCCAGAGACCGGGAGGGAAGCCGGACAGCGTGGGGGTCGGGAACACCTCGCTCATTCACAGGCTTTCAAACCCCCGTTCCCGCGGCTCCAGTGACACGGCCGATGGCCACTCACACGCGTGCAGCTGTCCGTCCTCTGCTCACGGACACGGCGGGTCACGGCGCCTGGAGGAGGCGGCGGGGAGAGGGGCAGCCGGGCGGCCCGGGCTCCGTGCCCCCTCGTCGGCGGGACCGATGCTGCCGTCCAGCCGGTGTGGGAGGCCGGACCCTCCGTCCGCCGCACGGTGCGCGCCCGGCTCAGGGACCGTGGCAGAGCCGCTCCGCAGACGACGGGAGCTTGGCCCAGAGACTTCTCGGCGCCTTTTACAAACACATCTGTGTTTATTGGGGTCAGAGGAGGGAGAGGGAGGGAGAGGTGGAAACGTCAGTGATCAGAGAATCACGAATCAGCCGCCTCCTGCACGCCCTGCACTGGGAATCTGTGCCCGACCGGGGATCGAACCCTGACCTCCTGGGTCCTCGGTGGACGCTCAGCCCTGAGCCCCCGGCCGGGCCTCGGCATCGACTGTGAATCCGTGCCGCTTCCTCGAAGCCTGTCAGAGCGGCAGGACAACTTCACTCACTTGTTTAACGGTGAGCAGTGCTGTGTCCCCAGCGGGCTGCACCGAGTTTCAGAGACGTCAGTCCCTCCGGTAACCGCGAGGAGAAGGAGGAGGAGAAGGAGGAGGAGAAGGAGGAGGAGAAGGAGGAGGAGAAGGAGGAGGAGAAGGAGGCGGCTGCACCCTGTCTCCCGCGGGCTGGTCCCTCCAGCGGCTCAGCCCGGCCCGCCCTCGGGTCAGAGGGAGGCGCGCCCCCTGGTGGCCTCGGGAGGCGCGCGTCCTGGCGCTGGCAGGGATGACCAGGAGGGGCCTTTTCGCACCCGCTGGGTGAGGTCTCCCCGGCCGGCGTCTGGACGTTCACCGCTGCAGTGCGAAGTGTGGAGGGACCAGCCAGCGCCCCCAACCTGCCAACGCCAGTGCCAGCCCGCCCACTGGGCCTCAGTGCCAGCCTGCATCGGGGTGGGAGCCCAGCCCCGCGGCTCTGTGCCAGGCCGAGCTGGAGGGAAGCGAGGGATCGTCTTGAACTTTGACCTCTGTGTCTGGCTTCTCCTCGGAGGGTTCCTGGGGCAGAAAGGGGGTGTGGGGGGCACAGGGATAACACCATCCTCTGTCCCCGCTGCCTCTGAACGCCCTCCGCACCCACAGCCCCACCCACAGCCCCACCCACAGCCCCACCCACAGCCCCACCCACAGCCGCACCCACAGCCACATCCACAGCCCCACCCACAGCCACACACACAGCCGCACCCACAGCCGCACACACAGCCCCACCCACAGCCCCACCCACAACCGCACCCACAGCCGCACCCACAGCCACACACACAGCCCCACCCACAGCCGCACCCACAGCCCCACCCGCAGCCCCACCCACAGCCGCACCCACAGCCGCACCCACAGCCCCACACACAGCCACACACACAGCCGCACCCACAGCCCCACCCACAGCCACATCCACAGCCGCACCCACAGCCGCACCCACAGCGAGGACAGGGCGAGCCGGTTCACCCTGAGCCGTCTGAGAGGGGGGACGCCCAGGTCCAGCCAGACCAGGACCCGCCCGGCGACAGAGGAGCGAGAACCCGGCTCCCAGACCGGGAAGGAAGCACGCGTGTGGGGACCGTTTCCCGTACAAACCCACGGTGTTTCCGCACATCTCCCGGAGGAGCATCGGCCGCCGAGCGCCCTCAGGACAGGCGGCGAGGGCCTGGCTGCTCAGGCAGACACACGTGTGGGGGCTGAGAGGCCGCTGCTCTGGGTTTGAGACGTGAAGGGGGAGTGAAGACGCGGTGCTGGGAAATGAGAGGGTGGACCACGTGGGACGTGATGTGGAAGATTGGGGAGGGGGGGGGGCAGAGGCAAGCCCTTCCTAATGGTTTGCATCCCGGCGTGTTCCCTGTGCCTGAGCCTGGCTGCCCGTGTCCACACGCACCCCGGCGTGTTCCCTGTGCCCGCGTCCACACGCACCCCGGCGTGTTCCCTGTGCCCGCGTCCACACGCACTCCATCCTGTTCCCGGTACCCGTGTCCACACGCACCCCGGCGTGTCCCGGTGCCGTGACTGCAGGGTGAGGTGCGGAGGCCCCCGCGGCCCGGGCGGAGGGGGCCGGGGGACCATCTGTCCGCTCCGGGCGGCGGGTCTCCCTCAGCGGCAGCGCCCCCCGCCGGCCGGCACAAAGCGCTGGCTCCGGGGCCGGCAGACGCGGATGTGATTAAGCCCGGCTCCTTATGGGGGGAGGGGCGGGACCTCAGCGATAATCCATAATGCATGACCGGCTCGTCTCCATGGCAACACACACCCAAGGTTACCGGCTCGGCGCGTAATTGGTGCGGCGGCGAGGCTGTTAGGATTCCTGCCGAGAAGCCGCCTCCATCACAAGTCCGAGCCACCCCGCTCACCGTCCGACGGAGGAGAATCCGGGAGGAAACGCGGTAAAACTGGCCGCCGGCTGGCAGAGCCGTCCCGCTGGGCGAGCTGAGAGCCAGCAGAGGGAGGACGGAGGCCCCGTCCAGCCGAGCCGCCGAGGGGCGGGCGGGACGGACCGGACACGCCGGCGGCATCCGTGTGTGGCCGTGTCCCGGCTGCACCCCGCTCCCCTTGGCCAGGAACGTGCCCTGACCCACTCCGGAGACCACGGCATCGGCTCAGTCACATGTGGCGTGTGGCCCCGTGTCTCCCAGCACACACGTGCCGAGGAAGGTTCTTTACTCAAAAGTAGCAGCTAACAACACATAACATTAGAGAAAAGTCAGAGAGAGACAAGAACATGTCGAACTATCAGTGCACACACACGTGCACACACGTGCACACACGAGGGGCTCGAGTTGGTGAGCACAATGATCCCTAACAGGCATTTTCCTGAAGACGCAGCGGCGCACAGAAGCCCGAACACGGCGACACCTCCAGGGGTTCCTCTCGGACCCGCTGCGGATGGTGACAGGAGGGGGGGCAGCCCGGCTCCGAGCTCCCGTGTCCGCACACGTGGCGGGCGCAGCTCAGACTGTGATGGGGGGGGGGGGGTATGGCCAGCACCCCCCTCCGTCTTCTTTGCACAGAACCAGGGTTTCTCCGTGCGGTTGCCTCTTTGGGTTTTCCCGGTGCGGTGGCATTATTTATATGATTTATAAAATAAAACACAACACGACTGAACTGTGTTCTCTGTAACCGTCACACAGGTGCCTCCGTGTTTGCAGACACGCCTCCTCGGGGGCCGAGAGCCGGCGGGAACACAGAGGGTCACTGACGCAAACAAGGCGAGGAGGCTGGCCCTGGCCGGTGTGGCTCAGTGGATAGGGCGTCGGCCTACGGACTGAAGGGTCCCGGGTTCAATTCCGGTCAAGGGCATGTACCTTGGTGGCGGGCACATCCCCACTAGGGGGTGTGCAGTAGGCAGCTGATCGATGTTTCTAACTCTATCCCTCTCCCTTCCTCTCTGTGAAAAATCAATGAAATGTATTTAAAAAAAAAAAAAGAAAAAAAAAAGAGCGGCCGGTTGTTGCTTTTAAAGCCTCGCGGCCGGGCTGTGAGCAGAGGCGGCAGCCCGGCGTCTGCCTCTCCTGACAGATGGCCGGCTCCCGCTCGGCCGCGTCCCGTCCCCGTGGGGCGGCCGTGTGACATCACCGTCCCGGGGGCCCCGCTGTTTACAGTCACACCTGCCACAGCCACGCCGGGGCCGATCAGACGCCACTCGGGCGATGCTGCGGCGGCACACATGGTGCAGACCCCCTTCCTCCGCCCGCCGCTCAGAGCCACCGCACCCGACTCGTCCGCGCATTGTAGGGAGACCCTCGGGGCCGGCGGCGGCTCAGACACCACCGGGCGTCCATTCCCGCCCAGCCCGCGCCCGGGCTGCGGGCCCATCGCCAGCAGGGGGCGTGCAGGAGGCAGCCGTCCACGGTTCTCTCATCGTGGATGTTTCTCTCTCTCTCCCTCTCTCTCTCCCTCTCTCTCTCTCTCTCTCTCTCTCTCTCTCTCTCTCTCTCTCTCTCTCCTCTCTCTCTCTCTCTTTCTCTCCTTTCCTCTCTGACATCAATAAAAACATTTTTTTAAATCACAGAGGCCGCCGGGGCAGCTGCCCTTGGAGACACTCAGGCGGTTCCCTCTCAGGGCCATGGGGGGGGGGGGGGGGGTGAGAGGGGTGAGGGGGGCGGCTGTTGACTGAGACTGGAACCCCTCCCCTGAGGCCTGGGTGTCGCCATCACCAGCACCTCCTCCTCTATTAGAGGTGTCAGGGGGCCCAGCCTCCCTGGGGCTGGAGGTGGGGGTGGAGGTGGGGGGTAAGGTTGCAGCCACATTGTCTGGAAACATGATCCAGCCCAGGTTAGGGAGCCGGGGCACGGGGGGGGGGGCAGGGGCAGGGGGGGCCGAGGGGGGTCCCCAAAGCTGATCCTGAGGAAGCAGACGGGGTGCTCTGGCCTGCAGTCGGCCCTCCCCTCTGGACCAGGACTTGGGAGGTCAGTCCGTCCACCCGGTGCTCAGGGTGCCCTGTTCCCGGAGAAAACAGGCACACGTGGTGACTATGTCAGCCCGTGCTCTCCACGTGTCAGCACGTGTTCTCACTCTCCTGCTCCTGAGACACAGACGCCGGCTCCCGTTCGCCGGGACGCACTCCCCGCCGCACGGTTCCCCCGGCGTCTCTGCGGCCGTCGGCCACACAGCCAAAGGGCACGAGTTCACCCAGGTCCACAGGGAGCACTGATTTGGCGTAAAAGAGCCTGTTCTTTCTCTCCCTGTGCCCAGCGAATCCGGTTTTATGTTATTTTACGTGTAATTCAGACATTTGTTTCCATGTAACACTGGAGGCCGGTGCACACACCACTGGCGGGAGGTCTGAGGGGATCGGCCCTCCGCCCAGGAGCCCGGTCCGCCCGCTGACATTCGCAGCAGTTCGCACTGTGGGGATGGATCGTGGTGGGACCGGGCCGGCGGCTGGTCCGTGGGTGCCTGGCGTTCCCCGGAGACGGGACCTGCAGGACGGCCGAGGGAGGGCGTGGCTGCCGCCCGGCTGGTGGGCCGCGGGGCGGGGGCGGTCAGCTCCCCCTGTGGGATCCTCCTGCATTGAGCGTCTGCCCCCTGGTGATCAGTGTGCGTCCTAGCGGCTGGTGGAGCAGTCCTTCTGGTCCTTCTGGTGGTCGGTCACTAGGCTTTTATATATGTAGATACATACCAGGTAAAGTGCACTCACACATTTAGACATGCATGTGTGTTTACATAGGCTTGTGTCCGTGTGCACATGTGCACGTGTGGTAGAAGCGACATGTGAAACGCTGAGTCAGAGAAACGAGTGAAACGAGGTCAGCCCCACGGGCGGCCCAGAGCCGGGGGCGGGGGGGGGGGGGGAGCTGGGTGACTGGGCAGCTCTGGCTCCTCCTCTGCCAGGCCCCCTGCCGGGCCCCCCGCCAGGCCCCCCACCGGGCCCCCCGCCAGGCCCTCCCAGCGTGGCTCCCCACCAGGCCCTCCCAGCGTGGCTCCCCACCAGGCCCTCCCAGCGTGGCTCCCCACCAGGCCCTCCCAGCGTGGCTCCCCACCAGGCCCTCCCAGCGTGGCTCCGTCTGGCAGACGGAGGGACCGGGTGCAGGTGCCCGCGGGCACCACGGCATGAGACCCGCCAGGCAGGATGCTTTTCCGAGCGGCGATTCAGGGGAGCGCCAGGCGAGCGCCGTCTGCAAAGGGCCGCCTCCTCCTGCCTGCGAGGGGGACCAGCCCCCGCCCCCGCCCCACCGTCCCCCCACGTCGCTGATGTGGCCACAGATCGGAGCGAGCCAGCCTCCACCTCCAGGTGCCTCGGGGGGACAGGGAGGGACGCTGGGAGGGACCGAGGGCGTCCCGAGGCCCCTGAGGCCGGGGCGGGAGCGCCAGCTGCTCCTTCCTGTCAGGTCAGCACCGAAGCCCAGCTCCCCCGGCGGGGCCGCCCCCGGGGCAGCAGGGAACGGAGCCGGGAGCCGGGAGGCGTCCCTGTCTCTGCCCCAGCCTGGCCTCCGGCCCGGAGCTGGGCGGCCGCCCGTGCCTTCCGGTCCCCACCGCGCCCGCCACGTCCGGCCCCGGGGAGGCCCCGAGGACCCGTCTCCACGGGACCCGCCTCCCCACAGCCGGCCCCGGGGAGGCCCCGAGGACCCGTCTCCACGGGACCCGCCTCCCCACAGCCGGCCCCGGGGAGGCCCCGAGGACCCGTCTCCACGGGGACCCGCCTCCCCACAGCCGGCCCCGGGGAGGCCCCGAGGACCCGTCTCCACGGGACCCGCCTCCCCACGTCCGGCCCCGGGGAGGCCCCGAGGACCCGTCTCCACGGGACCCGCCTCCCCACAGCCGGCCCCGGGGAGGCCCCGAGGACCCGTCTCCACGGGGACCCGCCTCCCCACGTCCGGCCCCGGGGAGGCCGCTGAGGAAACGGCACGTCTCACCTGACGCAACCCTTGCAGGAGGCCCGCCCGGCCCGGCTGAGCGACCGAGACAGGACCGGGCGCTGCCCTGGGGACCCCACCGAGCGGGTGTGAGCCTGTGCCCCCCACCCCAGCCTGCGCCCCCCCTAGGCTGTGCCCCCTGAGCCCGCGCCCCCCGAGCCTGCGACCCCCAGCCTGTGCCCCCCAGCCTGCCCCCCCAGCCTGCCCCCCCAGCCTGCCCCCCCAGCCTGCCCCCCCAGCCTGCCCCCCCCAGCCTGTGCCCCCCCAGCCTGCCCCCCCAGCCTGCGCCCCCCCAGCCTGCGCCCCCCCAGCCTGCGCCCCCTGAGCAGCCTCGGCCGAGGGGAGCAGGCGAGTCTCTCCAGACTCCGGTCCATCTGCTGGAACACGTGTGTTTCCATGGAACATGCTTAGACATGTATGAAGGTATCTCCTCAGGAGGAAAAGCGTGTTTTTCTTATAGAACCTCGAGCCGATGGTCTGTCTCTGGAAGCACATGGTTCTGGGGTCCGTGTGACCCCCTTTGTCCACCCCCTTCTCCCCTCTTCCCCCCGGGACCTCCCGCCTGTCACTGCCCCGCACTGCCCAGGCACCTCCCGGACCCCGCGCCTCGCTCTGCACACGGAGCGGCGCCGTGGACGGCACGGCGGGGCCTCCGGGCCACGGCCTCCCGAGGGGCCTCGCCACGGCTGGGCCACGTCCTGGGCCACGTCCTGGGCCACGGCGTTGGGCTCCACGGCGCTGAGCTCTGGACCAGCAGGAGCCAGGCAGCCCCGAGTCCGGCCACTCCGCCCCCGAAGCAGCTGTGAGCAGGACAACGTTCGCACAGATTCTGCGACAGAAACGGTCGTTAAACTTCAGGATAACAGGGCCTGGGCCCATGTGGACGGACCCGGGTGTGGGGTGCTCTGTGGGTGCAGGGCGGGAGGGGAGGGTGGGCCTGGCTCCCTCGGAGAAGTGCTGGGGGGCGGGGTGGAGGCTGCCCAGCAGACCCGCCACCTGCTCTCACAGTCTCTGGGACAGGGCAGAGCTGTGAGCCCGGAGGTGGGGCCACGTGTCACACACACACGCACACACACACACACACACACACCCCTCGGCCCCCACCCCGTGAGAATCTGCCTCCAGGAAAAGGGCCAGCTGCTGGGCACCCACTCCTTTTGTTACCTCCACGGGCCCTCTGGGGGAGGCCTCAGTCCCCCTCCCCCTCTTCGCCCCCCCTGCCCTCCCGCCCCCTCCCCCACAGCGAGACTCAGGGTCAGATTGTGAGGCTCAGAGGCCCAGGGGGAGGGGAGGGTCTGAGAGGGGAAGGGCCAGCTGCCATCAGACCGCCACGTGGCACCAGGGCTGGCACGGCCTGGCGGGCGGCACCTGCACCCTCTCCCGGGGCAGCTGGCATGGGCGGCGGGAGCTGTGCCCAGCCCAGGTCAGGGCATGAGCAGAAGGAGCGCAGCCCACAGAGCGAGGCCCAGAGGGGTCAGTCCCAGCTCACAGCTCCTCCTGCCTCTCCGCCCTCAGACCTTCCCTTTCCCTGCTCCCCCGCCCCCCCTGCCCGCCCCCCACCCCAGCCTCAGCCTGCACCTCGCTGGACCCACAGGACTCACTGCTGATCAGGGGCCTGGGCTCCTTCCAGGGAACTTGCCCCAGGGGCAGCGTCTGCCAAGCGGGAAGAGCAGGTGTCCGGGCTGATCTGCATATGTGAGCAAATCCCCGTTTTGAAATGCAAATGCCGTGCAGGCTGTGTGCCTGGAGATAAGCCCGACAATGAGCAATCCGGCTCCGGGCTCCTTATCGCCGGCCCCCAGCCACCTCCTGCAGGACGGTCACACGCAGGTAGCCAGCGCCCGCCCGTGAGCCGCACACGCGTGTGACACAGATGCGGTCAGATGTGGGTGGAACGGAGTACATGCTTCCCATGTGCCCACGTGTGCCGTCCGGGGAGATGCCTGCTGTAAGCGTGTGTCCGTCCTTCACACACGAGCTGCTCTTCGAGTGGCTGTGGGGAGGCGTGGGGGGGGGGGGCCCTCTGATTTTTTAAATTGTCTTTAAATAACAGAAAGGAAGAGACGGGACTGCGGGACCCTGCCAAGTCCGTGACATCAAATCCCATCAGCATTTCTCCTCTCCTCTCTTTCCGGAAACAAACAGCCTGCGCTGACCTCTCCGGGCACGGCCGCGTTCCCGCAGCAGGCCGGGCGGCGGGCGGCGGGCGGCGGGCCCCAGGGACGGCTGCCCAGAAAACATTCTGCAAACACGGCACTGACGAAGGCTCACGTGGGCCCGAGCCACGCACAGGAGACACGCGTTAGCGTGCTGGAGCGTGTGCTCTGGATGTTTGCGTGTAGATCGTGGCAGTTACTCAGCGGCTTCGGCGAGGAGGAGGCGGGGGGCGGGGTGCTGACCCCGAGTGCAGGGAGCCCGGAGGCCGCCGCCCCCGCCTCCGTGGACCGTGGATCGCAGGACGGACGAGGGGGAGGAGGGAAGACCGGCCACGGGAATCACCATCAGAACGGTCTCTGCAGAGCGACGCCAACTCGACAGAAACGGGGCTTCTCCCGGGGAAAGACTCCCGCTGAGCTCGCTGCCGAGCGAGAGGAAGGCTGGCCGGAGGCAGACCTGCACGTTGTTTTAAAGAGTATATTTTATTGACTTTTTGCAGAGAGGAAGGGAGAGGAATAGAGAGTCAGAAACATCCATGAGAGAGAAACATTGATCAGCTGGCTCCTGCAGACCTCCTACTGGGGATGTGCCCGCAACCCCGGTACATGCCCCTGACCGGAATCGAACTGGGACCCTTCAGTCCACAGACCGACGCTCCACCACTGAGCCACATTGGCTTCGGCTTTTTTTTTTTTTTTTGCTTTTTTTTTTTTTTTTTTGTTACTCTTCCCCTGGGGATATTTTTTCCCACTGATTTTTAAAAAAATATTTTTTATTGATTTTTCACAGAGAGGAAGAGAGAGGGATAGAGAGTCAGAAACATCAATGAGAGAGAATCACCGATCAGCTGCCTCTTGCACACACACACCCCCAACCTCCCCCCGGGATGTGCCCGCAACCAAGGTACATGCCCTTGCCCGGAATCGAACCCGGGACCTTTCAGTCCGCAGGCCGACGCTCTATCCACTGAGCCACACCGTTCAGGGCCAGACCTGCGTTTCTCAAGGGAAGGCCCAGGCGCCCGGGAGAGGCGGCCACGGTGCAGCTGAGCTCGGGACACGGGGTCTCTTCTGGGAAAGGAGGGTCGAGGGCAGCAGAGACGCAGGCGCCGGGTTCGACCCGAGCAGGGAGTCGGACGGTGGCCCCGCGGCCCGTCCTCCTCGGGCAGCACCTCCAGCAATGCCTCTGAGGTGCTCACATCACACAGCACCGAGGGGCAGGGCTCCGCCTGGAGGGCACCTCCCACTGCACCGCCCCAGCCGCCTCCTCACCAGGAGCCTCGGCAGGAGGGAGGGCTGGTCCTCTCCGCACACGTGGCCCTGCTTTCCCGTCTCCCCGTGGCTCGTTGGCCGATCACACACGCGGCACCTTCCAGGCACGACCCCGCTTCGGGGAGGAGCCGGCTCCGGGCAGCTGGTGGCTCCCGGCAGCAGGGGGTCCGCTGTGCGGGGGGCGGGGGTCCCACCCGGGGGGTTCCGCCCTCTCACTCTGGCAGCCACCCTCCCATGACTGGAACAGCAGGCGAGGGGCAGTGCCTGAAACACACCCTCTTCTGCCCCAACCTCGCCCTCACCGGCCCCTTCCCCAGGCGGGGTCCCTCACACACACACACACACACACACACACACACACCAACCCCCCCACCCCCGCCGCCCCGTCTGCACCTGAGCCCCACCCTTCCCCTGAGGTGCCTCCATCCGGCACCCGGCACCCTGCACCCGGCACCCTGCACCCGGTGACCCCCTGGGCTTCCCGGGGCGGCTGGAGGCGGCCCAGCCCAGCCCAGTGCGGCCCGCCCGCCGCCCACGCCGGCAGTTGTGGGGGGTGGGGTGCGGGGTGGGTGCTGGGAGGTGGGGAGCAGGGGGGAGGCACGTCTGGCATGGGGTGACAGCTGGGTGCTCTGGGTGCTCTGGGTGACACTCAGCTGTGCCCTGGCCGCCGGGCCCGGGGCGGGCGGGGCGGGTGCCGGGGTCGGCCCAGCCGGGCTGTGACGGGCACAGGAAGTGACTCGCCCGGCGTGCCCCTCACACGGGAGCAGCTGCGCGGCCGCGGGGACGCTGACTCAGGCCGCGCCCACCGGGCGTCCGGGTCGCTCCGGGGCCGCGGCTAAAAATACCCCAGCCCCGCTCCAGCCCGCGTTCCACACTCGATCTAGGAACCGGAAGCGGCACCTGCAGAGCCAGAGACTGACAGACGGGCGGGCGGACAGAAGGACGGACGGACGGACAGACGGACGGACAGACAGGGGGCCTCAGGCTCCGGCCGCGGCTCCCGCCTGGAGCACGTGGCTCCGTCCCATCATGGACTGTGTTGGTGGTCACAGCAGACAGACCCTCCCTGCAGCCACTGTGTAAATTGTGGAACTACATGAGCAGCCTTTGCTTTTTAAAAATATGTTTTTATTGACTTTGGAGAGGAAGGGAGCGAGGGAGAGAGAGAAACGTCAGTGATGAGAGACAATCACTGATCCGCTGCCTCCTGCACACCCCCTACTGGGGATCAAGCCCACAGCCCAGGCCTGTGCCCTGACCGGGAATCGAACCCTAACCTCCTGGTTCAGAGGTCGATGCTCAGCCATTGAGCCACACCAGCCGGGAGAGCATTTGCTCTTAAACCTGAGAAGACAGAGCTGCCCACAGCCGGGGCCTCCTGACCCAACAAGCCCGGGGCCGGCGAGGCGCTGGCCCAGAGCCGTCCCCAGAGCCGTCCCCAGAGCCGTCCGTCCTCAGAGCCGTCCCCAGAGCCGTCCCCAGAGCCGTCCGTCCTCAGAGCCGTCCCCAGAGCCCGGCCGCGCAGTCAGGGCGGCGTTCCCACTCAGAGAACCTCGGAGGAGCGCCTCCCTCCAGGGACGGCTCTCCCGGCCTCCTTGGGGTTATTTTCTGCTTCCGTGTAACCCACACCGCATTCACATCCGAACAGCTGCTGCCCTCGCCCGGCCACGCCTCTGGAACATTCCGCGCGTTACTATTTTCCTGCTGCTTCTCCAGCAGCTTCCCTGGAAGCTGACTGCTCCGGCAGCTGGAGCTGTGACTCCTGTCACTGTTATTCGCTGGCACTTCCGCCAGGGATTTCACACGAGAGTGAGGACAGGAGGAGGGGCTGGGGTGCAGGGGCGGCGGGTGCAGGGGCCACAGGTGCAGGGGCTCGGGGTGCAGGGGCTTGGGGTGCAGGGCCGGGGAGTGCAGGGGATGTGGGTGCAGGATCTGGGGTGCAGGGGTGGCGGGTGCAGGGGCCGCGGGTGCAGGATCTGGGGTGCAGGGGCGGCGGGTGCAGGGGCCACAGGTGCAGGGGCTCGGGGTGCAGGGGCTTGGGGTGCAGGGCCGGGGGGTGCAGGGGATGTGGGTGCAGGGGCTCGGGGTGCAGGGCCGGGGGGTGCAGGGGCTGTGGGTGCAGGGCTGTGGGTGCAGGGCTGTGGGTGCAGGGGCGGTGGGTGCAGGGTCTGGGGTGCAGGGGCTGTGGGTGCAGGGGCCTCGGGTGCAGGGGCGGTGGGTGCAGGGCCGGGAAAGCTGTTCTCCCCCTGCGTCTTCCCTCCGTTCTCTCTGCCCAGGACCAGGTCTCAGCCCCGGGGCAGGCGGGGCTCTGGGAGAGGGAGCTGAGCCCCGTGGGGAGGGAAGCGGCTGGTCCCCAGGCAGGCGGAGGGGAGGAGCCCGGGGAGCGCAGGCAGACCCACGGCCAATGTGCCCCGGGGCCCAGGGCACTCAGGGCCGGTGGTGCCCGAGCTCAGGAGCAGGTGGGCGCACCCTGCACCAACGAGATGGCCGGTCGATGGTACCCGACCCCCGGCTGTCCCCAGGACCGAGGCGCCTCTGTGGGCGCGGGCGAAGGGAGCAGCACCGGGCACCGCCGGGCGCAGGGAGGACAGACGAGTGGGCAGCAGGCGGCGGGCGCAGGTGGAGGCGGCGGCTTGCTGGGGGCCATGGGGACGGGGGACCCGGAGGGCCCCTTAGGTGCTCTTCGAGAACGGGGTGCACACATACGGGAAGGACTGCACCCCGGGCCCTGACCCCCCTGACCCCAACCCCACAGGCCGGGTCCCTCACACCCCAACCCCACAGGCCGGGCCCCTCAGACCCGCTGCCTCCCCCACGTGCTCCCCCACACGCACGCTGTGCACAGTGTTTGCTCTCCAGTCGGGGTCTCTGCGCCGATGTCACAGCAGCAGCCGCGGACCCGCCCCGGGCCCCATGGACACAGGCCGACCCCGACGTGAGGACCGGGGGCCCTCGCTGCGTTAATTACAAAGACTGAGGGCGCACTGTCCCCGGTTCACGTATTCACAGACGCAGGACGCTCCGGGAGAATGGTGACAGTGCTTATCCCGGGCGGTGGGATTGTGGGTAATTCCTGCCGTTTTATTTTAATTCTGTGATTTCTGTCGGCCTAACCCCCATCGCTTGTTTCATAAGAAAAAAGATGGAAAGAAGTGTTTCTGCCGGCCCCTCGTCGGAGGGAAACACACACCCTCAGCAGCCGCGTTGCTGCCCGGGGCGCCCAACGGCTGCTTCTGATGCCACGAGGGTCAGGCCGGCTATTTCGGGCCGGGGCTGGGCTGTGTCCCTCTCCGTGGGAGGAGGGCGTGAGCTCCCGGAATTCTGGGGCTCAGATGCCACTCGTGTGCAAGCTTCCCCACACCCCACCCCGCGCCTCCCCCTCCTCTCCCCCTCCTCCCCCCACGGCTCAGGGGCCGCCTGGCATCGGCCAGGGTGTCAGAGCGAGTCTTTCTCGCTGCCTGTGTGTTGGGTTCCAACGTGCCCCCGCTCCACCCCGCACGGAGTCCATCCCACCCTCAGAGGCCCTCAGGAGCTGGGAGCCCGTTAGGGAGAGGCCGTCCGTCCATCCGTCTGTCCGTGCATCCGTAGTCGTGGCAACGCAGCTGTCAAACACTCGTCACAGCAACTTAGCAACAAAACGGACGTCCGTCCACATTGAACACCAGCGATGGCGCCCACGCAGGGAGGCCTGGCCTTCCACCCCGGCCCTCGGCACTGAGCACCCCCTTCCCCCCTCCCCCCGCGCCCAGAGCACCCTGGCCACAGCCTCCCGTCACACTGACCAGGAGGCCAGGCCGCGGTGACGCCCAGGCCACACAGGGTGTCCTCAGACTACATTCTCTCTCTAAGGACGGGAATCGGCGCTCCCAGGAACACGCGGTAAATAGCCTGAGCAACGGCGGCTTCCCGGCTCCACCACGAGGTGCCAACATCCGAGAAAACCTCCTCGAATGGACTGGAGCCAGGGTGATTCTCACCGGCAGCTTCCAGCCCAGGCGCCGTGACGTGGCAGCTGCGTGGCTCCGTGGCCGTCCGTGCCCGTCAGCTTCACGGGCTCCTGCGCGTCTCTGTGGCCCGTCCCATTGCTCTGGGCCCAGCGGCGTGGCTTCTGGCCCTGAGGTCCCTCCTGGGCCTGCATACCCCCACTCCCTCCCCGGGCCCCTGCCCTGCCCCGCTCCGCAGCGAGCACCGTGGCATCTCAGGGAGCTCAAGTGGTGACGTCCGTAAACACATCAAGTAAATAAAAGAGTGAAATGAAAGCCACACGCCACGACGGGCCCGTGGTCAGCCCTGCTGCCTCGCTCTGTGGAAAGCGCCCCCTATGGCAGGCACGGGCACCCTCACCCTCAGGGCAGGCCTTCAGGGGCGAAGGCATGGAAACGGGCCGGGTGTGTCCTCAGGGGTCACGCAGTCTACATTCCCGCCCCCCCCCCGCCCCCCAGCAACCCCCCCGCCCCCCAGCACCCCGGGCTCCCGAGTCACCAGGGTCAGGAGGAAACAGCCCGTCAGGCTCCTCCTGGCTTTGAGATCTGAAACCCTGATGTCTTAGGAGAGTAAAATGTTTAAGAAAATGGGGTGTAAGGGAGCACTCCCTTTCTCCTGAGCACCATGCCCCTCTGGTGAGGAGGATTCTCCCAGCGGGAGGGAAGGAGGAGGAAGGGGGTCGGCATTGTAGATGGTGAGCAGGCGGTCCTGCCGGGTTCCTAGCGGGAGCCCCCAGGAGGCGGCCACACCGAGACGGGGTAACTGACTCTGAGAGGACCCGGGGGGAGGGGTGTTGGTAAGACGCTCACACTTCAGCGTGGCACGCAGAGGCCGGAGGGCTGCCCGTGCGAGCCGGTGAGGGGACAGTGACCACCTGGAGGTAGGGCGACATATGAGGGTGCCCCAACTGTGCACGCTGATTGGCTCCACGTAGCTCAGGAAACATGCTGATTGGTTCCACGTAGCTCAGGAAACACGCTGATTGGCTCCACGTAGCTCAGGAAACATGCTGATTGGCTCCACGTAGCTCAGGAAACACGCTGATTGGCTCCACGTAGCTCAGGAAACACGCTGATTGGCTCCACGTAGCTCAGGAAACACGCTGATTGGCTCCATGTAGCTCAGGAAACACGCTGATTGGCTCCGTGTGTGGTGTGTTTCGGTCCCCGGCCGTGTGTGGTGAGCACCGTGTTGTACTCCCCTGTGGCCCGCCGTCTGTGTTGCAGCGCCCAGTGTGCAGTGGGCCGTGATGGGCGTGCCCCGGGTGAAGGAGGGTCCCGGGCCCCGCCCTGATTGCACGACCCGCGACGGGGCCTCCATGGAGCACTGCGGCTGGCGAGTCCCGGGCGGCTGTGTCGGGGGCGGGGGCAGCATTGAGGGGGCTGGGGGGCGGAGCGCAGGGAGTGCCAGGTGGACAGAATTGGATGCAAACACGCCGAGCATGGTGAGGGGAACGGGAGCATCTGGAGAGCGAGGCCTCGGGCTGTGGGTGCTGGGACCACAACACTCCCCTTGGGGGGCCTCAGGGCTTCAGGCTGGGGGGTCCCCATGAGGAACCGGCGCCCAGGCTTCTGTTGCTTTAAAATTTATTTTTAATGATTTCAGAGAGGAAGGGAGGAGAGAGAGAGGGAAACATCCGTGATGAGAATCATAGGTCGGCTGCCTCCTGCACGCCTCCTACTGGGGAGGGAGCCCACAACCTGACATGTGCCCTGACCAGGAATCAAACCATGACCTCCTGGTTCCTAGGTGGACACTCACCACTGAGCCACGTCGGCCCGGCTCCTGTGCTTCTGTTCCCATCAGCAGGTGTGTTGTACTAAGTCTCCCCATGGCAGGAACACCGGAGGGCAAGGAAGCAGAGAGCGTGTGCCTCTGTGTGTGTGTGTGTGTGTGTGTGGTGCATGTGCATGTGTGTGCCTGTGATGCCTGTGTGCGTGAGTGTGCCTGTGCATGTGTGGTGTGTGTGCGCGTGTTTGGTGTGTCTGTGCCTATGCATGTGGTGTGTGTGTGTTGAGTATTGGATATAGATGCACAAATGTTTATGTGGTAGGAACACGGCAGGCCTTGCTTATGAACAAGTGACATGACACAGAAATGAAGGCGTGCTGGCTGTGAAGGGTCACAGAGAGGCCTGATGCTCCAGACGCTTCCTGCGCGTTTTAAAAAGCAAAGCCAGTCCGTTTCTCCGCGTCAGCTTTGCAGGAGGCGCACCCTGAGGACCCGCACTGTGTGTGGCCCTGAGCCTCTCCGAGGCGGCCACGGCCCCAGGGGCCCTTCTGCTCCGTCCCTGTCCCAGGGCCCTTCTGCTCCATCCGGCCGGAGTGATCCCGTCACCACACCTTCCTGTTAGCCGGAAACGGTACTTTTTTCAGATTTCCCCGGAGACGCAGAGCGGCATCGGAGGAGGAGTGTTTAGTGTCTTTTCCTTGGTCCTCACGCGCATGGCTACACTGAAGGTGGCGGTGGGTGGGTGCGGGGTGGGAGCCAGCTGCCCAACAGCCACCAAGGGGATTCTTCCTGAAAACTGGGTTACTTTGTCCGCAGTCTGCAGGGGGGCTCCGCTCTGCACACCTGGACACACTCCTGCTCCCCCCTCCGGCCTCTACAGAGCTGGCTGACCTCCCCAGGGCACCCAGCCCCCCGCCCCTCCAGCTCCCACCGGAGAGGCACATTGCAGCCACACTGTCTGCGGGAGAGGAGCCGGGTAGCATAACCACGGTTTTCGGTCGTCCCCGGCCCCAGCACCCCCTCTCCCCGTCTCTATCTCCCCCTGAGGCTCAGCATGGGCCTCGCGGGGAGGAAGGCACACACACTGTATGTGTCCATTGCCCATGGTTTCCAAATGCAATTCCCCCGCAGCCTAAGATGCTGGTGCAGGCAGAGCTGCATGAAAACACTGCGAGGCTAGCTCATCTCCAGCGGAGAGCCGCCGGCCTGCCCGTGCTGGGGAGGGGGGGATGTCCATCCTCTCCTCCCCTCCCCTCCCCTCCCCTCCCCTCCCCTCTCCTCTCCGCTCCACCCCACGGGCCCCGGCCCGGGCGGAGGGAGGGGGCCCAGGGCCGGCCGCGGTGCAGGCCGGCCTCGCAGGCGGGAAGGGGAATCTCCGGCCCCGCCTGGGCCTGCCCGCCCTCGGCCCCCGGCCCCCGGCCCCCGGCCCCCGGCCCCCGGCCCCCGGCCCCGGCCCGCGGCCTCCTCCGGCTCCAAACAGCAGCCGGGCCCTCCGGCCGGAGAGGCCGGGATTGGCTGTGGTGTCTCTCTGGGATGGATGGGGGCGGGGAATGGGGTGGCGGCAAATTCTTTTCAAACAACGCGGCGGCCTGAGCCCGGGCCGGCGGTGACTCGGTCCGGGGACGGATGCCCTCGGGGCGCAGTCTCTCCATGGGGGGGGGGGGGGGGAGCGGCAGCGGGTGGGGAGTCTGCGGCCAGGCGAGCCCGTTCCCGGGGCGGGCCGAGCTACCAGCGCCGCGCGGGGACTGGGGGACGGGGGCTAGGGGACGGGGGGGGGGGGGGGGGGGGCTAGGGGACGGGGGGATGACGGGGGGCTAGGGGAAGGGGGGAGGAGGCGGAGGGGGGGGCCGCGGGGCCGGGGTGACGCCGGCTGAGGGGGAGGCGCGCTGCTCTCTCGTCGCCGCCGGAGCAGCTGGCGGCGGGGACCGAGGAGAGACACAAAGAGGCGGCCCGCCGGCCTCCGCGCTGCTCTCCCTAATCCCCCTTCCCGGGACCAGGAGCTGTTCCCCCGGAAACTCGGGGTGCCCCTGGGGCTCCCTTTGATCCATGTGGTTCGGCTGAACCAGCGGGGCTGGGCTCCTGGAGGAGTAGGAGAGGGGGGCTCGAGGCAGAGGAAGCGGGAAGGCGCGGAGCTGGGGGAGGGGACCGGAGAGGAGGGGGACCCGGAGGGGGAGAGGGGAGAGGGGAGGGGGGCGGAGTGACGCCGGGGCGCGGGGTGTGAGAGGCGGGCGAGCCCCAGCGCCCCCGCACCCGGCCCCGGGCGGGGAGGGGCCAGATCGAACGCGGGGCCCGGCCCGGCCCAGCCCGCTGACCGTTACTCCGGCCGCCGCTGGGCGGGGGCGGGGCGCGCGGGGCCAGGGCGGCCCAGCCCGCACCGCGGGGTCTCCAGCCTCACGAGGAGGGGGCACAGATGGAGAAAAAGGACAAAACTGAAAAACTGCAGCCGGGGGAGGGGAGGGAGCCTCAGCCTCCGGGGCCCAGAACAAGGAGAGAGGAGCGGGGAGCAGAGCCACGTGCCCGGGCGCGGGGTTGAAGCGCCACCTCCGGGCGGCTCCGGCGGCGGGGCCCGGGCGCACGAGGAGCAGCTGCGCCCACGCCGCCATCTCAGTGCGCGTGCCCGCGTGCGCCCCGGCGGGGGGCGCGCTCCGCTCCGGCGGCTCCACCGCGTCCCCGGACCCGCACAAAGGCTCCGCGGGACCCGCCTCTCCGGGCCCGGGCCCCGGGGCGCGCGGGCTCCGGGACTGGCGGCCGGCCGCGGGGTGGCCCGTGGCCCCGCACCGGGCAGAGGCGCCCCGCGCGCACACACACACAGGCGCACACACACACGGATTTTTAAAAATAACGTGTCTCCAGACGGGCTCCCGCCCCCGCCTCCATCCTGGCACCGCGGCCCGGGGCGGGGGCGGGGCCTCGCCGCTAATGAGGGGCGTGTCTGGGCGCAGCCATTGGCCGGCCGGGGAGTGACGTCACCCGCATGACACCCTGATAACGAGTTGGGAGAGACTCCCCAACTTTTCGCAGGAGGAGCGCGCGCCTGCGGCGGAGCTGCACGCCGGAGGGAGAGGGTTCCCGGGCCGCCTCCACCGCCGCCGCCTCCCCGGTCACAGCCGCAGCCCCCGGTGTGTGCGCAGCCGGGCAGGGCGGCCGGGGGCGCCGCGGACTCTGCAGGTCGCCCGGGAAGGTGGAGGGGCGAGCAGGGGCGGGGGGCCTCCGCACCAGACCGAGACCGAGACCGGGACCCAGCGGCGCGGGCCGGAGCGCGCGGCCCCGCGGACCATGGTGCAGCAGCCGGCGGAGGGCGCGGGCGCCGAGGGCCGCCTGCCCCGCGAGGCGCCGGACACGGAGGAGGGCGAGTTCGCGGCCGGCAGCCCCGCGGGCCTGGACGAGGGCGACCCGGACTGGTGCCGCACGGCGTCGGGCCACATCAAGCGGCCGATGAACGCCTTCATGGTGTGGTCCAAGATCGAGCGGCGCAAGATCATGGAGCAGGCGCCCGACATGCACAACGCCGAGATCTCCAAGCGCCTGGGCAAGCGCTGGAAGCTGCTGCCGGACGGCGACAAGGTGCCGTTCATCCGCGAGGCCGAGCGGCTGCGCCTCAAGCACATGGCCGACTACCCCGACTACAAGTACCGGCCGCGCAAGAAGCCCAAGGCGGACCCGGCGCGGCCCGGCCCGAGCCCCGACAAGAGCGCGGCGGCGGGCGGCGCCCGGGCGGCCCGGGGCCCCGGCGGCAGGAAGGGCAGCGCCAGGCCCAGGCCGCCCGCGGGCCCCGGCGCCAGGGCGGGCGCGGGCCGGGCGGCGCCGGGCGCGGACCCGGGCGCGGGGGGCGCGGCCAGGGCGCTCCGGGGCGCGTTCCCGGACGAGGACGACGACGACGACGAGGACGCCGACGAGCTGCCGCCGCCGCTGCGCCTCCAGCGGGAGCCGGACGAGGACGAGGACCCGCCGCCGCCGCTGCCGCCCCCGGGCCGGGCGCCCCCGCCGCACCCGCACCCGCCGGCGCGGAGCCGCTCCAGCGCCGCCAAGGTGCCCGCCAGCCCCACGCTGGGCGCGGCCGAGCCCCCCGAGGGCGCCAGCCTGTACGAGGAGGTGCGCGCCGGCCCGGGCGCGGGCGGCCGCCGCTACTACAGCTTCAAGGACATCACCAAGCAGCACCCGCCCGCGCGCCCCGTCTCCATCGCCGCCGCCGGGGGCGGCGACGACGCGGACGACCTCCTGTTCGACCTGAGCCTGAACCTGGCGGCGGGCGCGGCGGGCGCGGGCGGCGAGCAGCCGGGCGGCGCGGCGGGCGGCCTGGCCCTGTCCCTGGTGGACAAGGACCTGGACTCGCTCAGCGAGGGCAGCCTGGGCTCGCACTTCGACTTCCCCGACTACTGCACGCCCGAGCTCAGCGAGATGATCGCGGGCGACTGGCTGGAGGCCAACTTCTCCGACCTGGTCTTCACCTACTGAGCGCCCGCCCGCCCACCCCCGGCCTCCCCGCGCCCCGGCCCGGGCCCCTCCCCGGGGAGGCGGCCCCGCGGGGAACGGAGAGGGTGCTCACCGACCTGCCGCCGGGACACAAAGGGGGAGGGAGAGCATGGGGACGTGTGGGGGGCGTTTCAGTGAAATGAGTATAGTTTTTGTTTGTTTTTTTGTTTTCCCCCAAGGGTTTTTCCTCCCTTTTTTTTTTTTTGCTCCCCTCCCCCTCCCCGCCTTTGTGGTGTCTCGAGGTAGTTGCACCCCTAGTCCGGAGCTGTGATTTCGTTTTTTTTTCCTTCTTACCCGCCCCCCTGAAAAGGTGTTTTTGGAACGGCGATTTCTCTCTTTCCTGAAATCCGTGATTTGCAACAAAGGCGGCGGCGGGGCGGGCGCGGAGTCGCCGCGGGAGGCGCGGTTCGGGCTTGCTGGCGCGGTTCCGACCGGGACCGCGGGCAGCTCCGCGGCTCGCCAGGGGGGTGGTTGGAGAATATATATATATTTTTTTTCCTTAAGAAATCTTAGAGAACTGGTGGTTTGTTTTTGGGGTTTTGGGTTTTTTTTTTTTTTTTTTTTTTTTTTTAAGAAAACAAACACACAAAATAAGACAAAAAAGGGACCATTGCAACTTTATTTTGTTTTGGAAGGAGAAAGCTGATGTCTTCTATGCATCCGATTCTTCACAAAAAGCTGCAGGGAGCTCGGACACGCAGGCCGAACACGCGCTCGCTCGCGGAAACTGTGAACTGACCAGGGTCAGAGCCTCCCTCCGACCCGACCGCTCTGGTTTCACAAATGTGACTTCTACTTGCCAACGGTTTTCCCTCTGTAACCGTCCCCATACCTCCTGGACCGAACGCCAGGCAGCCTAGACCTCAGCAAAAGGCATTGAAGCATTTTTGATACCTAACAGACCTCAGCCTTTTTTAAAAATTAATATATTTTCAGGCGTATTTTTGTACAGTGAAAAGGGAACCTTCTTGCTGTGTTTTTTTCCAGTAAGACTTTCAGGCACTTCTTCCCTTTCAAGTTTTTGTTAATTTTTTTCCTTTTTTTGATGTTTTCGTTTTGTTTTTAGCATGCAAGTTTGTTGGTACGTTCTGTCCTGGTTTTAAAAGGATTAACATTTTGAAAAATAATCCTTGCATCTGAAGGCCTTGTGGTTTAAAGGAAGGAGAAGAAAAGCAGACTCTGTACAGCTATGTAGAGACTGGTCGGATATCTGTGGGTGAAGGTTTGTGGAGACGGCGGTCCAGCCCAGAGCTGTTCAGCTGAAGCCTGTGTGTGTGTACATGTAGGGCTGTGCACCCCGAAGCTGTGCATGTGGGGGGCCCGGATGGGGAGGTGTAAGACGGATCCCGGTCTTTAGCAGAAGAAAGAAGTTCCTCATTCTGTGCAATATGATCTGAATAAAGTGCAGACCGTTTGCCCGCTGGGTAGCAAATGGTGGCGACGCGGACTCGCCGCTCCGCTGACATCCTGCCTGCTTTGTTCTGTTTTCTGTGCTGGAAGCTGTGTCTGGGCCATGATTGTAACAAATCGGCTGGAGCTGATGGGCGGTCCCGGGGCGGCCCAGCCGGGGCCGGGCTCGGTGCGGGCGGGGGCCAGGAGGGGGCCGGGGCGCCGGGGTCCCCTCCTCCATGGCGGCGGCCGGGAGCGGAGGATTCTCTCCGGGCTTCCTCCTCCTCCTCCCAGCCCCGCTTCCTCCCTCTCCTCCTCCTCCGCCTCCTCCGCCTCCCTCTCCCGGCCGGGCGTGCGCGGGGTGGGTGGGGGACCGCCGCCCCATTGGGGTTTTGGGGAGGATGTGTGCAGGGGGCGGCGGGCTGGGCCTCGGGGATGGGGCTGGGGGTGTCTGCGGCCCTTCACCCCCTCCGCCGGAGCGCGCCCCGCGGGGGGCGGTGGAGGGCGGACCCGCCGCCTCGATGGACCCCAGCGGTCCGGGGGTGGGGGGGGACGGAGCCCGCGGGGGGCGGGCGCCGGGTTTCCGGGGACTGAGCCCCCCAGGGCTCCCCGCCCGGCCCGCACCCCGCCTGCACCCCGGGCGGGCGGGCGGCCTGGGGAAGGGGGCCTCGGTCGTTCCCTCCTGCCACTGCCTCCGGGGCCCCTGTGCCGGCCCCCATTCCCCCCCACACACACCCCCCTGCACCCGCAGGCTCCCGCCCGCAGAGCCCGCACCTTCCTGGGGTCGCCGGGCCGTTTCCATGGCGGATGGCCGCGCGGTGCCTCCTGTGGCCGGAGAGCTGGGCGCCCCATGGACCCTCCGGACCCCCTCCGGGGCGGGATGGCCGGGCCTGGCACCTCCGGCCCCGCCCCCACCCGCCCCATCCCCCCTTCCTCCACCTCCCCTCCCTCCCATCCCCATCCCCCACCCTACCTCCCCTCCCTCCCCATCCCCCATCCCAGGGGTTCCTCAGCCTCCGGCCCCTCTCCCCCTCCCCCCACTCCCCTCCCTCCCATCCCCCATCCCACCTCCCCTCCCTCCCCATCCCCCATCCCAGGGGTTCCTCAGCCTCCGGCCCCCTCTCCCCCGCCCCCGCCCACCAGCTGCGCCGCCCGGCAGATGGCCTCCTCCGGGTGGGCCGGGCGGTGGGAGAGGGCCCCTCCGGGTAAATGGGCATCAGTACGGAGCGGCCTGACAGTCTGTGTAAAGCCCTGTGGAGTGTCTCCCTGGTAGAACACGGGAACCAGGCGATGGTCTAGGTGAGAGCCCGTCAGACCTCAGGGTGCGCCCCCGCGGGCTGCAGGGCTGGTGCAGGGCCATCTCCAGGAACCCAGGCTGGGGTCTGAGACGGCAGACGGGCAGGTGTGCGTGCCACTGGCCATCGTCCACAAATGTGTCACCGCGTCCCTCTCGGTCTCCTCAGTCAGCCTCCTAACCAAGCATCGGCGGTAACCCCGGACGTGGGGAACGGGGGGGGGGGGGGGGGGGGGGTGGCCTGGCCAGGGGAGGCATGCCCGGCTGTTTGTGATGCGCTCAGCCTCCATCTCCATCCTGAGGAGCCTGAGCCAGCTTCTCCTCTGCTCTCAGGGAGACTTCCAGCTCGCACGCTCCGAGATGCATCCCTTTTGTTAGAAAGGCCAGCCGCGGCTCAGCGGCTGTGTGCACCACTGCTGGCAGCTGTGTGTGAGGAAGGCCGACCGGCCCATCCTTCAGTTACAGGAAAAGGGGTGTTCCTTTCGGATGTTAATTGAGGGAGGGGATTGATATGCGTGCATGCAGCCAGATGGCTCCGTGGGTTTGGTTTGATTGGCTTTTCCCTTTAGAAAGGCGAGGACTGGGCAGGCCAGGCTTGTTTTTCTCTCCTCCTCGGGGAGCTGAGCCCAGGAGCGCCGGCGGGGGGCCCCCACGGGGGATGTGCAGGTGCTGGTCACGCCGGCGACCGCAGGGCGTGCCCAGGACTCTGAGGAGTGAGGCCGCACGTGGCTCTGCTTCAGAACCATCCTCCGAGGTCGCTGTATTCCAGCAAGCTTGGCTTTTTTATTCTCGGGTTCGATTCAGGATGTGTACAGTCTTACTTTCCCTCCTAGCGGGCACACGTGTCTCTGTGGGCATTTTGGGAAGAGCTCTTTTTCTGGACTCTCCCGTTTATAGACTCTTTTCTACACTTTCATGGTGCAGGTCCTGCTTTTCTCGGGTCTCCGGGACGGATGTAGTTCTGCTTTTTCCCCCGCGGCGTGAGGAAGGCAGAGACCGCTCAGGCATGGCCGGGATCAGGCGTGGCTGGGCTCAGGCGTGGCTGGGCTCAGGCGTGGCCGGGCTCAGGCGTGGCCGGGCTCAGGCGTGGCTGGGCTCCCGGCGTGGCTGGGCTCACGTCGGTGAGACACGTTCTTTCTCACCACAGTTTCAGGGAAGCTCTTTTCAGGATATTTCTCAGTGGCCCGAGGGCCACGTTTTGTAAAACGTCCACCGCAGTGTCCTCTGTGTCTGTCGCCTCCGCCGGGCAGAAGCCGAGACCCCGCCTTACGCATCCGACCCCGTTCCCCCGGCGACCGTCGCTGTGGCCATGTCCTGCACGTGCTCCTCAGGCCCGGCTTCTGGCGGCCACGGGCTCTTTGCCGCGGTCCCCGCCGTGGCCGCCGGCTCTCTCTTGTCCCCTCTGTTTGGTGACCAGGCAGGTTCTCTCTTCCACGGCAGCTCACCGCGCCCGCGCCCCGTCCACGGAGCCCGGGCTCCCCATCACAGCCACACGGAAACAGAATCATTAACTCCGCCCTCTTCCGAGGTACCGATTTTTTCCTGGCTTCTCACATAGCTTCCTCCTGCTCCCCCCCCCCCCCAAGTAATTTTTTTAAACACTACCTATCTCAATCAGCTGCCTAATGAGTCATGTCTGTTCCACATGGATGCAGTGAGTTTATAAGAGAATTTCACAAACAAGTAGTTTTTTAGCGAGCTTATGCAGAATTTTAAAGGAGACCTATTTTTATACTCCAAAGAAGCACAGCGTGCAGACTAAACCTTGGCTTACAAAGGGAATCCACTTCCATACTGTTCCGTGTACAGAAGTAATACTTTATTGGGTGGAGATACTCCTCAGACTCAATACCTCGGCCGGCGCTCAGCTCGGACTGTTTCACTGCCTGGGGGCCCCGGGGGGGGCGGCTGCGGCCGGTCCCCCTTCCCTTCCGGGGGGCCATCCTGCAAAGCAATACGGGGTGGGGCGGTGGGAGCGGGCGGTGGGTCCACGTCTGGGACAGCCCAGGCCCGGGCGGCTTCCTCCTTCCGTTGGATCAAACATCTTTCCTGCAGGCGCGCAGACGGGCTTCTCTCTGCCGACGAGAGAAAGCAGCGTATCGAAACGTGGGGGAAAGTGGAAAAAACCCACTCTGGGGTCCTCGATGTTTCTGTTCTCTTATTGGCGCTACTACACTCTCTCCACACACGCCGGCCTGCGCCGCCAAAGAGGTTTGGTCACACGGAGCCTGACGGGGCCTCCGCCCGAGCTCCCGGCTCCCACGGGCGCCCGCCCGCCCGCCCGCCCGCCGAGCTCCGGGCGCTCCCCACCCCTCCCGTGTCCTGTGCGGCCGCCTCGGGCTCCTGTACATACGTAGGCTGTGGGTTTGAGAGTTGTGCGTTTTCTCGAATGGACTGTGTAGGGGGAGGCCCACTCTCCCGGCGGGGGCCCGTGTGTGGCCGCCGGGGCCGGGCCGCGGGTTTCGGCGCCTCCGTCTCCGGGGCCGCGGGGAGCTCGGGTGCACAGCCGCTCGGGGCTGGGGGAGAGGCTGGGGCTGTTGCGATTAGACGTCTGAGTGGTTTTGGGGGGGACCTAGGTAGGGTTTGCATGCCAGCGTGCCCCGGGCTGCAGGAGGGGCGTGCGCTGGGCGGAGTGGGGGGAACTAGAAAATGCATGGCCAGTTCGTGTCTCGTGGCTCTCGCATGCAGGGGTAGTGTATGACGGTGTATGCACACGGTGTATGACAAAGGTGCTGTATCAAATTGTAAAGTTAAGCGTTATTTATTGAAAACGATGTATTTTTTTGTACAAATCCGACCACGTGGAGAATATCGGTGCTGTGCCCAGGGCGGGGACCAGCCCCCGCCAGCCTCGGCCCGCGGTGTCACTGCTCAGGGCCCAGCCCTCCGCCCCCACGCCTCCCGCCAGAGGAATTCCTTCGTCCGAGAGACTGAGCCGGAGCGGAGCGTGCGGCCGACCAGTGCTCACGGACTGCTCTCCAGGGCGGCCGTGGATGGTGACTGCTGTTCACGCCGGACACGGAGTCCCCACGCGGGCTCCACGGGGGCCGGCGGTCAGGCCAGGAAGGTGCCGGGCGGGCGGGAGGGCTGGGACCGGCCCCATGCGCACGGACTCGGCGTCTGGAGTCTGTACCCGGCCGGCGGGCGGGTGAGGCCTGGGCTGAGGGCCGGGCCGGTCGGTGTGTTGTCGGAGGGAGTGAGGGACCTGCCGGCCCGCGCTGCCGCTGGATTCAGTGCCAGCAAACGCCACTTCTCTGTGTCCTCTGTTCTGTTCTGTTCTCCTCGACGGGCGGTTCGCAGTGTAAATGTATTTCGACAGAAATCCCTCTGTACTGAGACTCTTGCTGTGAAACGATTCTATGGAAGCCTGTGAGTGGAATTACCAGGTTTTTTAAAACGTGTTTACATGGTGAGTGTGTGCTGTACATTAAATTTGGTTTTGTAGAAACGCCTGTGTCGTATCGTAACTGAGCGTGTCACTGCCCAGGTGCCGGTCACTCCGGGCTCCCCCCCCTCTCCGCCGGGTGGTTTGGTGCCCCCCCCCCAGCACTGGGCCGGGAGTGCTCCCCTGGGAGTTACCCGAAACCCCGCCCCATCCACGTAGAGAGGCCGAGGGCGTGGCTCGGGCCACGGAGAAGGGCCGGCCCCCGCTCTGGAGGGCGATGCGGGAGGTCCCGGAAGGAGAGCCGGGCGGAGCCAGTGCTGCGGGAGGAGCCGCAGAGCAGAGACCCGGTGGGTGCTGGTGCCTCGGCCCGGAGGACTGGAAGGTGAGCCCCCGGCCGGCTCTGGGCCAGAGGTCCGGTTGGGTTTGCATCCCGTGGAGGTTCCCGCAGACCCGCTCGGCGGCTCCTCCTCCGAGCACGGCTGACGGCTGACACCTGAGCGTCGCTCATCCACGCCATCGGTGTCTGCTCGCCGCGTGGCCGCTCCGCCCGGTCCCTCACCTCCACGGGCACTGGCTCTCCCTCCGGAGGGGAGATGGGCGTCTGGCTTCTCCTCACTCAGAGCCGGAGAACGCCGTGGGGCCGCGCACGGAACCACACCGTCCTCACCCAGACCCCGGCGGGCGGCAGCGAGGACGGGGGCGGGGCTGGATGTGCCTCTGAGTGCAGGCCTCTGAGGCGTCCCGGGCCCGGCTCCCCGTGGACGGCAGGGCGGGCAGGCCCAGCAGACAGAGAACGCTGTCCTCCACGGCTCAGACCCGTCCGCTCCAGACCTCAGGGCCGGAGAAGGAGCAGGTGCGGCCCCTGGCTGTGCCCCGACGGGGACAGCCAGGACACCTCTCCTCTGGGGCGTCCAGCCCCGCTCTCGGTTCTCAGGCCGCAGACCGAGAGGGAAGGAGCCACCAGCCTCCCTGCTTCTCCAGGGGCACATCCTGGCGTTCCCAGCCCTGTGATTGCAGGAGCCAATCCCCATGTTACATCGCTGTCTGTCTATGGCTATCTATATGTCTATCATCTATATCTATCTATCTATCTATCTTATCAATCATCTATCTATCTATTGCCAATCCCCATCATGTTACATCACTGTTGATCCATATCTGTCTGTTAATCAGCCCATCAAGCTATCTTTCGCCAATCCCCATATTACATTACTGTCTATATCTGTCTATCTGTTTATCAATCTATATCCATCCACCCATCCACCTATCCATCCACCTATCCATCCATCTACATACCTGACTGGTGCCTTTTCTCTGGAGAGCCGTGGCTAGTACCCATTACTGTTCCACACCTTAAATGACTTACTCCTGGGTCCCACTAATCCCATTCTAGAAAACTCCAAACTATGTAAAGCACAATGCTTATTAATCACCGGGAAAAGCATTTGGCTTTCATTTTTTGTGTCCTTTTTCTGGTCGCTGAGACTTGATTGCAGCTCTGTTTTTATAATGGAGGGTGGTTCTGTTAGCTTTGGGGGTTTTTTTTGTTGGCTATTTTTGTTGGTAACGGACTAGTAATCTTCAGGGTGACAGAGACCATGTAATGACTCATTATAGTTAATGCATTTTTGTAGTTAATATTTCAAAAACCAAACATGTAGAAATCACTCATTTCCCAGACGGAGACATTAACAGGTTAACATCGCCATAAACGGACTCTGATGGAGACGGAAAATCAGTGTGGATGCATGATGGAGATAAACACAAAGAACACGGGCGACGTACGACAGGGACGTCACAATGCTCACGGCGGCCCACGCGGTTATTCCACAGAAAGCCGTGAGGAACAGCGGGCATGGGCGCCGAGCACTGCCCGCCACCGACCCTCCTACTTAGGAAATAGCTGGTTTTTCCATTAGCCACGCTCAGAAAATGCTAATAAAATATTTACCAGCTATTACTTTCCCTGCCCTATTAGTGGAGCCCGCTAATGGGCCCTAGCTCCCCGAGTGGAGGCCTCTGTGTTTGTGACAGGCGGAGGGGGGTTGTCTGAGCCACAAGCTCCTGTGCTCTCAGGCCACGTGGCCCTGAGCCCAGCCGCCGTCCGTCCTGCGGCCGACACCCCTGGCGGCCCGGGCTCTGAGGTGCAGCAGGGGAGATCCAGACCCTTGTTAAGGAGCAGAAAACAGACACATGGAAGCATAGAATCTCCCAGAAAGCTCAGACCCTCCTTTGGAGTCACAGAGAGATGAGGAAGCTTGAATCGCCCCCATGACCGCGCAGTGAGACCTTGCCTGGGAACAGTCTCGGCAGAGGGTTGGTAAGGAGCTCCGCTGGGCAGGGTGACCGGGTCCCGTATGGCCAGCTCCTTACGGAAGGGGCACGTGGACACAGACTCACCACGGGAGAGCGCCGCTGAGGATGGGGACAGAGGCTGGGGTGACGGTCTGTAAGCCAGGGAACCCCGAGGATTGCCACAAACCGCTCCACACCAGGGAGGGACATCTCTGCCAGCCGCCCTCACCCCCGCAGAAGGATCCACGCCTGCCAACCCTGACTTGGACTTCCGGCCACAACGAATTCATCTCCACTGTGGTTCTGTGTTCTTGGGGCTGAGAAAGCTAATACCACTTGCTGACTGGTGTCCCTGTCCTTGGCATCAATCAATCAATCAATCAATTATCAATCATTAATTCTTCCTTGAATCCCCGGTCCGCCCACCACACACCCGGGGCCTGTATCCCACCCCCATGCCTGGCTCAGGCTCCCCGTGAAGCATCCCTGGTTGCCATGGCAGACATCTCAGGCAAGTCATTGGCTGAAACCGGTCACATGGCCCCGCACGGCCGCAGGGGTCCAGGAAGTGGGAGGTGGCGGGGAGGTCCAGGCCTGCAGAGGTTTCCGGAAAGGCCTCTGAGGTCCTTCCCGCTCACGCGGAGAAGACCGCGGTGAACGGGGCCGTGGTGTTCGCATCAATGACACGCCACTCTGTGCAAACAGCATCCTCTCTGTTCTCAGTGACACAGCTCCTCTGCCAGCCTCTGTGTGTGAGCGGCAGGGCTTCCTAAGGGCAAGCAGGGTCAGCTCGCCAAGCAGATGCTTATTCCTTCAGGGTTTTGTTAAAATAAATAAATAAATAAATAAAATGCAAGGACAGGCTCCTGAGAGAGCAGGTGACTCCCGTGGAGCTGGCCTGAGCGGCGTCCGGGCCGTCACTGGGCACAGCAGGTGGCCTGAGGCCGCGCTGGGAGCTCCCTGAGTGCAGGCCCCTCCGGTCCATCTCCCAGGCCGTCCCTGCGTGGGCCACACGGAGGGGAAGACGGCTGCCTGCTGCCACGGATACGCTGGGGGCTCCCGAGTGCTGGGGGCTCTCCCCCACGTGGCCTGTAGACGCTGCTCTCCCTGGAGATGGGTCCTGATGGGCGTGGGGCTGGGGCACCCGGGCAGCCGTCCCGTGGCCTCAGCACAGATTCCCGGTGGTGGGCAGCGTGGCAGTGGGCAGCGTGGCAGGCAGCATGGAGGTGGGCAGCGTGTTGGCGGGCAGTGTGGTGGGCAGCGTGGCGGGCAGCGTGGCGGGCAGCGTGGCGGGCAGTGTGGTGGGCAGAGTGGTGGCGAGCAGCGTGGAGGTGGGCAGCATGTTGGCGGGCAGTGTGGTGGGCAGCGTGGTGGGCAGCGTGGAGGTGGGCAGCGTGGTGGGCAGCGTGGCGGGCAGCGTGGAGGTGGGCAGCGTGTTGGCGGGCAGCGTGGCGGGCAGCGTGGAGGTGGGCAGCGTGGAGGTGGGCAGCGTGTTGGCGGGCAGTGTGGTGGGCAGCGTGGCGGGCAGCGTGGTGGGCAGCGTGGAGGTGGGCAGCGTGGTGGCGGGCAGCGTGGTGGTGGGCAGCGTGGTGGCGGGCAGTGTGGTGGGCAGCGTGGTGGGCAGCGTGGTGGTGGGCAGCGTGGTGGCGGGCAGCGTGGTGGTGGGCAGCGTGGTGGCGGGCAGCGTGGTGGTGGGCAGCGTGGTGGCGGGCAGCGTGGTGGTGGGCAGCGTGGTGGGCAGCGTGGTGGTGGGCAGCGTGGCGGGCAGCGTGGTGGTGGGCAGCGTGTTGGCGGGCAGTGTGGCGGGCAGCGTGGCGGGCAGCGTGGTGGGCAGCGTGGCGGTGGGCAGAGTGGTGGCGAGCAGCGTGGAGGTGGGCAGCGTGTTGGGCAGCGTGGCGGGCAGCATGGAGGTGGGCAGCGTGGCGGGCAGCGTGGCGGTGGGCAGCGTGGTGGGCAGCGTGGTGGTGGGCAGCGTGGCGGGCAGCATGGAGGTGGGCAGCGTGGCGGGCAGCGTGGTGGTGGGCGGCGTGGCGGTGGGCAGTGTAGTGAGCAGCTGGGAGAAAAAAATAGCCAAAACAACCGTGACCTCCTGGTTCATAGGTCAACGCTCAACCACTGAGCCACCGGCGGGTGTCCTTCCATTTTCATCCCGTTTCCTCCACGGGCCCCAGAGACGTTCGTGGCAGCGTGGCAGCGGGCTGGGAGAGGCAGGGGGGGAGGCAGAGATGGCGGGGTCCCCGGTGGTGAAGCTCAGGCCGCAGGCGCCCGCAGAGCAGGAGAAGGGGGCGAAGTCCCAGCGCCTGAGGGCCGGCCGCCCTCCCTCACCAGCCGTCCGCTCTCTCCCGGGGTGGGGGCCTCAGAGCGGCGGGGGGAGGAGGGGAAGGGGCTCCTGAGGGCTGGGCCGGGCGGGTGGGGCTGCCGCCCGGGGCGCCCGCATTCCGCACTTGCAAAGGGTGGGCGGCATTTGAATGGGCCCAGCCCCCCGCCCGCGGCCTGCGGACTTCCCGGTTCCTGGAGGGCGGCGGCTGCATCAGAAAGGGCCGGAAGCTGGCACGGCCGCGCCCAGCCCTGCCCCGGCGGTTGGTGTTCCCGAACCTCCCGCCTGCAGGCACTGCACGCCGGAAGGAAGGGCCTTTTCTGAATTTCTGTTTTGGCGAGGAGGCAGCCGGCGAGCAGCCACGCTGACCGCGACCCCGAGCCCGTGGTTTTTGGTCCGGGTTCCACGGCCACGGCCATGGCCACGCGTGGAGGACATTGTGGTCTTGAGATGGCGCGGAAAGGTGTCCGAGTGTTTGTTCTGCGGCTTTAAATGCTGTAAACAGCGCATCCCCCGCTTAGTGCTGCTCCTTTGCCGATGGAGGCTCTTGGGGAGCTCGAACACGCATGAGGCGTGGCCGTGCGTGTGTCCTCGCTCCTGAGCTACCGGGGCGGACGACCGTCCCTCTCCCGACATGACCTGACTGGGTGAGATCATGCGTGCCTCTGGTCATTAAAAAATGCCCACCGCCACGCTGCCCACCACATTGCCCACCACCACGCTGCCCACCACCACGCTGCCCACCACGCTGCCCACTGCCATGCTGCCCACCACCACGCTGCCCACCACGCTGCCCACCGCCACGCTGCCCACCGCCACGCTGCCCGCCATGCTGCCCACCACCACGCTGCCCACCACGCTGCCCACCACCACGCTGCCCACTGCCACGCTGCCCACCACCACGCTGCCCACCACGCTGCCCACCGCCACGCTGCCCACCACCACGCTGCCCGCCATGCTGCCCACCACTACGCTGCCTACCACGCTGCCCACCACCACGCTGCCCGCCACGCTGCCCACCGCCACGCTGCCCGCCACGCTGCCCACCGCCACGCTGCCCACTGCCACGCTGCCCACCACCACGCTGCCCGCCACGCTGCCCACCGCCACGCTGCCCACCACGCTGCCCACCGCCACGCTGCCCACCGCCACGCTGCCGCCACGCTGCCCAGCACCACGCTGCCCAGCACCACGCTGCCCACTGCCACGCTGCCCACCGCCACACTACCCACCACCACGCTGCCCGCCATGCTGCCCGCCACGCTGCCCACCACACTGCCCACCACCACGCTGCCCGCCAGTGGCTCTCATGGGTCCAGGACATGGTGTGCTTGAAGGTCAGTCACGAACTGGGGGTGGGCAGCGTGGCGGCGGGCAGCGTGGCGGTGGGCAGCGTGGCGGCGGCATGGCCGCACACAGGCCCGGAGACACTCCGTGACAGGCGCTTGGCCCGTGGGCTCAATGCCACGCAGGCAGTGACTCGCCGGACACGCCTGCCTGGATCGCGTGGCCAGGTGCCGGGCAGGCCCGCACCGGGCACGCCGTGGCCGCCACCGGTGTGAGCTCCTGGTGGAACCGCGGCTCCTGACCGCCACGCACCCCGCGCGCCAGGAGGCAGGAGGCGAGGCCCCGAGTCCCCGCCCTGTCCCGTGGCGGCTCGGTGGCCGTTCGGTCAGATCCGCAGGCGCGGCCGCACACAAACGTCACTGGGTTTGTGTCTCGAAGGGGAGCCTCATCGGTGATGCCGGCATCGGGCGTGGGAAAGCGGCTCTCGTGGTGCCGCCCGCCCAGCAGAGAGCGCCGTCCCGTCAGAGCGCCTCCTGCGGGCCCAGGCCCCTCTGCACCTCGTCCCCCTGCAGGGAGGGCGTCCCTGACCTGCTGCGGGAGGCGCTCCTCCTCCTCCTCCTCCTCTTCCTCACCCCCCCTTCTCCTTATCCCCAACATGGAGGCCTGGGGGGCTCGGGGCGGGGGCAGGGGGACACAGTGACTGCGTGCAGGAGGCCTGGGCTCAGTGCAGGCCGTGTGACTCCGTGTGTTTGTCCGCCCGGGAGGCGACGCCGACGAGAGCAGCTCTGAGGGTCCCGTGGACCGGAGCGTCCCCTGCAGGGGCGGGCGGTGTCCGCACGTGGTGGTGGTGGGAGGGGCCGTGTCCCGCGTGTCGGTGCCGGAGACCCAATCCGGGGCGTCTGTCTCACGCTCCTCACGGACGTTTGGGACCTGCTCCTGCAGACACGCATGCATGTGAGCGCAGACCTCTGTGGACACGCACACGTGCACATACGGAGACACGGGTATGAGCCACTGTACACACTGTCCTTCTCCAGGATCAGGGGGAAGACCGGCCCGCGGCCCAGTGGCCACGCAGTCACGGCCACGCAGCCACGGCCACACCGGTTTTGTTCTCTCTCCAGCACATGCTTCCCATCAGGAGTCTCTGTTGCCAAACAACGTACTTTAAACATGGCTTTTTATGAGGCATTTGGGCAGGTGGGTCCGGGCCTATTTTCCACGGTGATGGCCGAACGGCTCGCTGAGAACCTCGTTAATTCCACGTTGCGTGGCGTCTGGGAGCGAGGGGCACCAGCCAGCTCCGGTTAGGGTTGGAGGGGGAAGGGCTGTGTTTGGCGTCCCGGTCAGAGGTGTGCCGTAGAGAGAGGCCTGTCCGCAGGGACAGACACAGGATGGACCGCCGTCCTCCGGAGGGAGAGGCTCTGTCTGGCTCTCGGCCGCTCGGAGGCGTCTCTGCCCGGAGCCGGAGCCGCTGAGAGGTGGGCGGGCGGCTCTCACCTCAGGCGGCCAGGAGGGAGGTGAGGGTGGGTTTTATTTTATTTTGCTCCTATTTTTTAACGTCTCAGATGTTCCGGAATAAACGAGTTTCGTTTGGGTAATCGGAAAAAAGGTCAGCAGCCCACTGTAACAGGAGTGTCCGTGTGCAGCATCTGAATAAAACATTCTGTCCTTTTTTTTAAAAAAAAAAAAATTGTTTATTTACTAATTTATTTTTTATTTATTGTATTGATGTCAGAGAGGAAGGGAGGGGGGGGAGAGAAACATCCATGATGAGAGAGAATCACGGACCCGCTGCCTCCTGCACGCCCCCCGCTGGGGATGGAGCCCGCAGCCCGGCCGGTGCCCTGACCGGAATGGAGCCGCGGCCCCCGGTGGAAGCTCCCCCCCCGCCCTGCGTGGGTTTGGGCCGTTCCTGTTCTGACCGTGTGGACGGGCAGCGCCGGGCGGGGAGGCCTGGGAGACCCGTGTCCATCCCGAGGGCGAGCGGGAGACACGGGGGCCGTGGCGGCGGCCTGTGTCTGAGGAGCCGGCATTGTCCACGCGGCGGCACCGGCTCGCGTTCTCTGCCTCCCCGGCGCCGTGCGGCGGGGCTCCGTGGAGGGGCGTGTCTTCCCGTGCTCCTGGCGGCCCTGCGTGTCCTCCGGAGGGCGTGTAGCTCGGCGCAGCCGTGTTCGGGGAGTGGCCGTGCTTCCCGGTGAGGGCGGAGTGAGGACGCCGAGCCGGCCTGCGGACGGTCAGGCCGGCCACGATGAGGTCCCCGGCGTGGCTGTGGCCGGCCGCCCCCCTCTCAGTGCACCAGGCAGAACGCGGGTGCGAGGGAGGAAGAGGCGCGGGGCCCTCTCCTGGTGGGCGGAGGACTCACCGGAGGCACCCAGCGCTCGAGGGTGACGGCTGACGTTTCCGACAGACCCCCGGGAGGTCTCTGGACGTCCTGGTAGAGAAGAGTCAGGACACAGACGTGCGTGTGCATGCTTGTGCGTGTGCGTGTGCATGTGCGGGGTGGTTAGGGTTGGGAGGGAGCCGGACCGGAATGTGTGCATGTGTGTGAGCATGAGTGTATGTGTGTGCGCGTGTGCATGAGCGCGTGCGTGTGCCTGTGTGTGAGTTTGTGCACTTGTGTGTGCCTGTGCGTGAGTGTGTGCGTGCGAGTGCATGTGCATGCATGTATGCGTGTGTGTGTGTGTGTAAGTGTGTGCGTGTGCATATGCCTGTACGTGTGCGATGGGTAGGGTTGGAGGGGGCCGGACCGGGATGTGTGTATGAGCATGTGTGTTAGCGCGTGCCTGTGCGTGTGTGCGTGTGCGTGTGCGTGTGCGGTGGTTAGGGTTGGAGGGGGCCGGACGGGGAAGTGTGTATGAGCATGTGTGTTAGCGCGTGCCTGTGCGTTTGTGTGTGTGCGTGTGCGGTGGTTAGGGTTGGAGGGGGCCGGACGGGGACGTGTGCGTGAGCGTGTGCCTGTGCGTGTGCCTGTGCATGTGCGATGGGTAGGGTTGGAGGGGGCCGGACCGGGATGTGTGTATGAGCATGTGTGTTAGCGTGTGCCTGTGCGTTTGTGTGTGTGCGTGTGCGGTGGTTAGGGTTGGAGGGGGCCGGACGGGGACGTGTGTGTGAGCGTGTACCTGTGCGTGTGCCTGTGCGTGTGCGATGGTTAGGGTTAGAGGGGGCCGGACCGGGATGTGTGTATGAGCATGTGTGTTAGCGCGTGCCTGTGCGTGTGTGCGTGTGCGTGTGCGGTGGTTAGGGTTGGAGGGGGCCGGACCGGGATGTGTGTATGAGCATGTGTGTTAGCGTGTGCCTGTGCGTGTGTGCGTGTGCGTGTGCGGTGGTTAGGGTTGGAGGGGGCCGGACGGGGGCGTGTGTGCCACCTCCCCCCGGCACTGACTCCCTCCTGTGGGCAGAGCCCCGGGAGCCCGGCTCCTGCTGGGCTGGGTTTCCTGTTCGGGGACGCCTGCCCTCCGGGCGCAGAGCGGCCACAGATCCGGGGATCCGACAGGAGCCTCTGTCCTGGGAGGCGGAGAGGGCGCGGCCGGGAGGCAGAGAGGGCTCGGGCACCCTCCGCCCTGCGGTCCGCCTGCACCCGCACCCGCAGGGTGTTTTGATTTTTCACAGAGAGGAAGGGAGAGGGATAGAGAGGTAGAAACATCGATGAGAGAGAAACATCGACCAGCTGCCTCTTGCATGCCCCCCATTGGGGGTGTGCCTGTAACCAAGGTACATGCCCTTGACCGGAATCGAACCCGGGACCTTTCAGTCCACAGGCCGGCGCTCTATCCACTGAGCCACACCATGTAGGACGAAAAACACAGATCTTTTTTTTTTTTAATCCATCTTTATTGTTCATATTATTACAAAAGCTCCTCATTTCCCCCCTCCAAAACACAGATCTTTAAAAAAATAAATATTGGAGCTCTTCCCCTTCCGTTCTCTCCTGCTTCCCAGGTGAGTCACTCCAGGCAGGTGATGGTGGCTCGGCAGAGCCTGGGGCTGTGACTCTGAGTGACATGCGGGCGCCCACGGAAGGCCACAGAACATCCACGGAAAAGGCCACGGCTGACCACAAACAACACCACGTGTCCCTCCCTCCCGGCTCAGGGCCTCAGCGAGGCGGGAAGACGTGAACCAGGTGCCTTGGGCCCGTGTGCAAGGCCGTGGCGTTTCCAGTCACTCTGCCCGGTGCGAACGCATCCCCATGGCCCTGCCCCCTCGGCCACGGGGCACGGGGCCACGGCTCCTGTCTGACCGGCTCCTCCGGCAGTGTCCGCTCAGGAGAGGGCCACGGGCTCGTGTCTGGTTCTCCCAGCGTGGCAGGTGGTTCCGTTTAACACCCGTTTGCAGCTGACGGCCGGGCTCGGTGAGCCTCCAATCAGCTCGGACAGCGCTCCCTCCGGTGCGGAGTGAAGCCGCAGATTTATGGGCTGCGAGTGCCCGGGGCGGCGTCTGCCTGGGCTCAATGGCCGCTGTCCCAGCAGGACGGCTCCCACCCTCCCCGCCTCACGTTTACGCGTACCGGCTGCGGGTCCGAGTGCTAATCCGCCCCAGGTGGGGCATCCCCGGACGCCGGGCAGCGGGGCGGGGCCGGGCCGGGCCTGGCACAGAGGAGGGTGGGTGCGAGGGCAGCAGAGTGTCTCTGGCAACATGGCGGGGAGCATGGTCCGTGGCCCTCACCCCCCAGGAAGTGGACTTTCGGTCCCTGGACCCACCGTCCAACCACACCTTAGACCAGAAATGGAAGGTGCAGGGAAACCCAATCACGTCCCAGCACCGGGCCCTGCCACATGGACACGGAAGACACCACGCGGCACCGGGCCCGCCACACGGACACGGACGACACCACGCGGCACCGGGCCCGCCACACGGACAGATGACTCGGATTCTGCGAAGCAGCGGAGGCATGTGCTGCCCAGGGCAGTGAGGGCCTCCGGGCTCAGGTGAGGCGAGCTGCCAGGAGACAGGTGGGGGCCCGAGGGTGCGAACACTGCACCCCAGGCGAGTGGCCGGGCCGGTTCAGCATCAGCGCAGGCGTCTGAGGCAGCCCCGTCCCAGAAGGGAGGAGGGAGGAGGGAGGAGGGAGGAGGGAGGAGGGGCCGAGGGGGACACTAGGAACAGAGGGGGACACCAGGTCATGGTGTGGATGGCCTGAACGTTCTCGGTGCCGGTAAAGGCCCCCAAAATGGGAGGGCTTAGCACAGCCCACACCCCGGAGCTGCCCGGTGAGGGCGGAGTACCTGTGTGCGTGTGTGGGTGCGTGTGTGTGTGTGTGTGTGTCTGTGTGTGTCTGTCTCTGTGTGTGTGTGTGTGTCTGTGTGTGTGTCTCTCTGTGTGTGTGTCTGTGTGTCTCTCTGTGTGTGTGTGTCTGTGTGTGTGTCTGTGTGTGTGTGTGTCCGTGTGTGTGTCTGTGTCTGTGTGTGTGTGTGTGGCCGGCTCTCCATTCATTCCTGTCCAGGACTTCCTGGCTGGGGCCGCGGGCGGGCTGGCAGCCTCCCTCCCTCCCTCCCTCCACACGCGTCAGCTGTGCGGCGAGCCGAGCGTGCCGGTGCGAGTGGAATGGCAGCAGGGAGCGCTCAGCCGGAAGGAAGGGCCTGATTTAGCCATGGCTCCCAGGACCCTCCCGGCCAGGCCCGAGCGGAGCTGGACCGGAGCCCCGCGCCCCGGCTCAGCTGTTCGGGCGGCGGGAGGGGCGGCCGCCACCGAGTCACGCCCCCGTGCCCGGGGCCGGGGCAGGAGGTGGGGGCGGGAGTGGGGCTGTTTAAAGTTCCAGGGGGTTTCCAGGCTGCAGGCGGGGCGGGCGGGGCGGGGACAGCTGTGCTGGGGCGGCCCCATGGGCTGCTGACGCCCCCGCGCTCCAGTGTGACCTGCGGCCCCGCCCGGGGGCACCCTGTGGTGGTGTGGGTGCTTCCTGTGCAGATGTACAGGGGCGAGGGGAGAGGGCGCTTCAGTTTTTTTAAACACACACACGGGTGCATATAGATACGCGCGCTCGCACACACACACACACACACACATGCGCACACACACATATATGCACACACACGCACACACACACACACACGCACACAGGGAGAGAGATGGAAACATCGATGATGAGAGAATCCGTGATGAGAGGGTCCTGGCCGCCGGTGCGGGTGCCGGCCCCTCCGCTTCCTCCCGGAACACACGAGGGGCTCCAATTGGCCGCAGGTGCAAACATTATGCCTGCGATTAACTGTCTGCAAACAGTTAATCACGGACAGAACTGGCTGACGTGGGTGCAGTTAACGACTGCCCCTTCCTCTGAGGACCCGCAGACAACTGTCTGCCTTTAGCTGCCGGAGCGGCTGCCGGAGGGCCTGTCCCGGAGCCCGGGGGGCGGGCTCCCCACACCGGACCCCACTCGGCTCCCGGCGTGGACTCTCCCTTCGCCTCTGATGCAGGAGGCCTGCGGGTGGGGTTCCCACAGGCGGGAGGACTGAGAACGGGGCTCCCACAGGCAGGAGGACTGAGAACGGGGTTCCCACAGGCAGGAGGACTGAGAACGGTTCCTCCTGGACTGAGAGTGGGGTTCCCTCAGGCAGGAGGACTGAGAATGGGGTTCCCTCAGGCAGGAGGACTGAGAACGGGGTTCCCTCGGGCAGGTGGACTGAGAGTGGGGTTCCCTCAGGCAGGAGGACTGAGAACGGGATTCCCTCGGGCAGGTGGACTGAGAACAGTTCCTCCTGGACTGAGAGTGGGGTTCCCTCAGGCAGGAGGACTGAGAATGGGGTTCCCTCAGGCAGGAGGACTGAGAACGGGGTTCCCTCAGGCAGAAGGACTGAGAGTGGGGTTCCCTCAGGCAGGAGGACTGAGAACGGGGTTCCCTCAGGCGGGAGGACTGAGAGTGGGGTTCCCTCAGGCAGGAGGACTGAGAGTGGGGTTCCCTCAGGCAGGAGGACTGAGAATGGGGTTCCCTCAAGCAGAAGAACTGAAAACGGTTCCTCCTGGACTGAGAACGGGGTTCCCTCAGGCAGGAGGACTGAGAGTGGGGTTCCCTCAGGCGGGAGGACTGGGAGTGGGGTTCCCTCAGGCAGGAGGACTGAGAATGGGGTTCCCTCAGGCAGGAGGACTGAGAGTGGGGTTCCCTCAGGTGGGAGGACTGGGAGTGGGGTTCCCTCAGGCAGGAGGACTGAGAATGGGGTTCCCTCAGGCAGGAGGACTGAGAACGGGGTTCCCGCAGGCAGGAGGACTGAGAACGGGGTTCCCGCAGGCGGGAGGACTGGGAGTGGGGTTCCCTCAGGCGGGAGGACTGGGAGTGGGGTTCCCTCAGGCGGGAGGACTGAGAACGGGGTTCCCGCAGGCAGGAGGACTGAGAACGGGGTTCCCTCAGGTGGGAGGACTGGGAGTGGGGTTCCCTCAGGCAGGAGGACTGAGAATGGGGTTCCCTCAGGCAGGAGGACTGAGAACGGGATTCCCGCAGGCAGGAGGACTGAGAACGGGGTTCCCGCAGGCAGGAGGACTGAGAGTGGGGTTCCCTCAGGCGGGAGGACTAGGAGTGGGGTTCCCGCAGGCAGGAGGACTGAGAATGGGGTTCCCTCAGGCAGGAGGACTGAGAATGGAGTTCCCTCGGGCAGGAGGACTGAGAATGGGGTTCCCTCGGGCAGGAGGACTGAGAATGGAGTTCCCTCAGGCAGGAGGACTGAGAATGGGGTTCCCGCAGGCAGGAGGACTGAGAATGGGGTTCCCGCAGGCAGGAGGACTGAGAGTGGGGTTCCCTCAGGCAGGAGGACTGAGAACGGGATCAGGGGGCCAGGAAGGAGCCCGAGGGGGTGGGAAGCCAGTGTCGCCCGCAGAGGCCGCGCCCTGAGTTGCTGGCAGCTGGGTGGCCGGACCCGTCCCGGGAGGGACCCAGGTCTCCGAGGCGCCCGGCCCCCGTGCTGGACGATGTGGGGGCCACAGGCGGGCGCACACCCTGCTCCCGGCCTCAGGGAGACTCTGTGTCCGCTCGGCGCCTCCAAACCACCTTCCGGGGATGTGTCCCCAGACCCTCGTGGACGGGAGAGCACGGCCCCGGGGGACCCGCAGGCGCCGGTTTGTTCCATGACGACGGCCATCCTTCCACGGCCCTGCCCCTCCCTGCCCACGGCCCTGCCCCTCCCTGCCCACGGCCCTGCCCCTCCCTGCCCACGGGGTGGCCCCTCCTGCCCACGGGGTGGCCCCTCCTGCCCACGGGAGGCCCCTCCCTGCCCACGGGGAGGCCCCTCCTGCCCACGGCCCTGCCCCTCCCTGCCCACGGGGAGGCCCCTCCTGCCCACGGGGAGGCCCCTCCCTGCCCACGGGGAGAAGGACGGGGAGAAGGACGGGAAGAAGGACGGGAGGCGGACGGGAGGCCCGCCCAGAGCCCGGCTGGTGTGTGAATGGCCGTCTCCATGGAGCAGGAGACAAAGCCCCTCTCGCTGCACCTGCCGCCCAGAGGGAGGCGGGCGGAGGGCGGAGAGGCCGGCCCGGCTGCATGTCAAGCAGCTGATGCTGGTGAGGTCACCCTCCTGGCCCGTGTTTGCCGAGCAGACACGCCGCTGCCTCCCTGTGGGCCCAGGTCCTCCCGCCCCCCCTTCCCCCAGGAATTCAGGTCCAGGACGGACGCCCGGGATGACGCCCTGACATGGTGACACAGGGCGTGCTCGGAGGCGGGGCTGGGCGTGCAGGGCCAGGCGGGCAGGCTGCTCTCCATGCCTCTGCTGCGCCAGCCGAGGACTCACCCGGTGACCACTGCCCCGTCCCTGCCCCGGGGCGGGCACAGCTGCCGTCACGCCTGGAGCCGCCTGCTCCGTCCTCGGGGCGAGGACACGGGAGGAGCTTTCTCTGTGGAGACACACACGTGTGGTCGGATCCCCAGAGCATGTGTGGTGACCCTGGAATCATGCTGATGGCTGGCTCTCCATCAATACAGATTGCGTGTGCACACACATGTACAGGTGCAAACTTATCTGTACACACACACACACTAACAGACACACACGCATACACACACACACTCTCTCTCACACACACACACACTCACACATGCAGTCCCACCGCACCGTCTCCCTGGGAGAAGCCGGCACAGGGGTGGGGAGCGCACGGCCCCCCTCCTGCCCCCGCGGGGCCTCTGGGGGGAGCAGCCTGTCCCCGCCCCGTTCTTCCAACCTCATCGCCCCGGCTTCACGGTTCAGACTCTCGGGAAGTCCTGGAGCAGAGTTCTCTCCTAAGGATCGGGAATGAGGAGCCGGACGGGGACCGAGTCCCACTCCCACAGACGAGTCCACAGGCCCCGGCGTGGCCGGCACAGAGCGTCTGGGGGAACGTCTGTCTGATCTCCTGGGTCACTGAGGCTTTTCCACACCCACGGCGGCTGCAGCCTCGAACCCGCTCTCCAGGCCGGGAGCCTCCTGGGAGGTGGGGAAGCCCGGAACAGCCCGGAACAGCCCGGATCAGCCTGGAACAGCCCGGATCAGCCCGGAACAGCCTGGAATAGCCCAGGACAGCCCGGAACAGCCCGGAACAGCCCGGATCAGCCCGGAACAGCCTGGAATAGCCCAGGACAGCCCGGAACAGCCTGGAACAGCCCGGATCAGCCCGGATCAGCCCGGAACAGCCTGGAACAGCCCGGAACAGCCCGGAACAGCGCCTGTGGGCCCAGAGGAAGCAGAGCCGGAGGTCGTGGCTCTCTCAGGCCGCCGTGGACCGGGGTTCCTGCATCATCGCCCCGGAAACCAGCGCCAGCCCAGCTCCCGGGCGGCCGGCCTGCGGTCCACGCAGGGAGCCTGGTGGTGGCCGATGGTCCTCTCTCAGTCCGTGTCTGTGCCTGTGCAGAGGCCAGTGCCCGCCGGCGTGGACCGAGGCGGGCGGGGGCGAGCTGGGCGCAGTCCCAGGGCGGACACTCCCCCCTCGGCTCTCCGTGTGTCTGTGTGCGGTGGCCGCGGGGACGAGCCCAGGTGCTGTCCACCCTGAGCCCACGTGGGACCGGCCCTCCCTCAGCCCCAGGAGGGCGCTCACGTCCACGGAGGACACACCGCGTGGGTGTGAGGTGCCGGGATCCTGTGATTTACCTGCTGTGTTTCTTTCCAAACGGAAAGAGATTTTTAAAATAAACCAAAGCAGACGCGTATGCCACCCCCTCAGACATGCATGTTCAGCCCCGTCCCCCGGCCTCTGCCCCTCCTTCCGGAAGCTCCTGTGACGGGGTGACTGGGGGGGGGGGGGCGCCTCTGGTCCCAAGAGCAGATCCTCTGCTGGGACGAGGGGCAGGGCCCTGGGCGGGGAAGGGAGAGCCTCTGGGCTGTGCGGGGTGCAGGGCTATGGGTGGAGGGCTGTGGGTGGAGGGCTGTGTGGGGTGGGGGTGGGGGGCTGTGGGTGGGGATGGGGGGCTGTGGGTGGGGGTGCAGGGCTGTGCGGGGTGGGGATGGGGGTGGGGGGCTGTGGGTGGGTGCACAGGGCTGTGCAGGGTAGGGGTGCAGGGCTTGCAGGGTGAGGGCCGTGGGGATGGGGGCCACGGGGGGTGGGTATGGGGTTCGCTGGCTGCATAATAGAGACCAGAGACCAGCCCCCTACCCGGCCGCCCAGCCCCGAGCCACGGCAATTGTGCGCCCTCCAGGACGTGCAGGCGCAGCAGCGGGCAGCTGGGCGAGTCTGTGTCTTTGCTGACTCTCCCCTCCCCCAAAACACCTGATAACGATTAAAGGCAAAAAAAAAAAAGGGGGGGGGCGCCTCCGGGGCCAGTGGCAGCCGCGCAGGTGGGGGGCCGGGCGGGCGCGCGGGGCGGGCCCCGCTCACAAAGGGCCGCGCTGGGGTGCAGGCGCCTCCTCCCCGCAGCTCCGGGAGCCCCGGCCCGGCCCTCCCCCCACCTCCCCGCCCCCGTATGTGTCCTCCCTGCGGCGGATGGAAACCCGCTCCTGGTGGAAGCACAGGCACCGCGCCAAGGGACAGAGATGTGTGTGTTTTTGCACCAAATTCAGATTCCGGCGGGAAGCTGCGATTGCACAGCCCGGGCTCCCCTCCTGGACCTGCTGTGGGCGTCCTGGCCGCGCTGCCTGCGGGAGGGGGTTCGGTTCCCGTGGTAACCGGAGCCCCCACCCCCCTCCCGGCGCCGGCAGCACGTGCCTCATCCTTAACCATGACGCCGCCGGGCAGGCCCTTCCATCCGGGAGCCCGCCCCTTCCCACCCCTGCGGGGGGGGCTGCCTCCTCTCCGGTGCAGACCCTCCGCCGCCCGGTGCCGCCGGAGGAGGCCGGGAGCCGGAGGAGGCCGGGAGCCGGGGGAGGAGGAGGCCGGGAGCCGGGGGAGGAGGCCGGGAGCCGGAGGAGGCCGGGAGCCGGGGGAGGAGGCCGGGAGCCGGGGGAGGCCGGGAGCCGGGGGAGGAGGCCGGGAGCCGGAGGAGGAGGCCGGGAGCCGGGGGAGGAGGCCGGGAGCCGGAGGAGGAGGCCGGGAGCCGGAGGAGGAGGCCGGGAGCCGGGGGAGGAGGCCGGGAGCCGGGGGAGGAGGCCGGGAGCCGGGAGCCGGAGGAGGAGGCCGGGAGCCGGGGGAGGAGGCCGGGAGCCGGAGGAGGCCGGGAGCCGGAGGAGGAGGCCGGGAGCCGGGAGCCGGAGGAGGAGGCCGGGAGCCGGGGGAGGAGGCCGGGAGCCGGGGGAGGAGGCCGGGAGCCGGGAGCCGGAGGAGGAGGCCGGGAGCCGGGGGAGGAGGCCGGGAGCCGGAGGAGGAGGCCGGGAGCCGGGGGAGGAGGCCGGGAGCCGGGGGAGGAGGCCGGGAGCCGGGAGCCGGAGGAGGAGGCCGGGAGCCGGGGGAGGAGGCCGGGAGCCGGAGGAGGAGGCCGGGAGCCGGGAGCCGGAGGAGGAGGCCGGGAGCCGGGGGAGGAGGCCGGGAGCCGGGGGAGGAGGCCGGGAGCCGGAGGAGGAGGCCGGGAGCCGGGGGAGGAGGCCGGGAGCCGGAGGAGGAGGCCGGGAGCCGGGAGCCGGAGGAGGAGGCCGGGAGCCGGGGGAGGAGGCCGGGAGCCGGGAGCCGGGGGAGGAGGCCGGGAGCCGGGGGAGGAGGCCGGGAGCCGGAGGAGGCCGGGAGCCGGGGGAGGAGGCCGGGAGCCGGGAGCCGGGGGAGGAGGCCGGGAGCCGGGGGAGGAGGCCGGGAGCCGGGAGCCGGAGGAGGAGGCCGGGAGCCGGGGGAGGAGGCCGGGAGCCGGGGGAGGAGGCCGGGAGCCGGGGGAGGAGGCCGGGAGCCGGGGGAGGAGGCCGGGAGCCGGGAGCCGGGGCGGCGGGCGGAGGGCGCTGAGCCCGGGCTCCCGGGAGGGGCTCCTCCGGCTCCGCCGCTGCAGGACTGGGGCGGGGCCAGCGCGGCGTTGCTAGGAGACAGGCCCAGCGCGCCGCCCCATTGGCCGGAGCTCCGGACTGACAGCTCCTCCCCGAGGGGCTTCTGACCTTGAGACCGGCCTGGGAGAGGGGCGCCCCGCACCCCCGTTCCCTGAGGTTTGGCTGTGCGTCTCGGGGCCTGGGCTCCGGGAGGGACAGGACCCCGTGTCCGCGGGCCATGGGCGGGCTGGCGGCCGGTCCCGCCCCGGGGTCCCCCTGTGGCCTCCCCCTGAAAGGAAAAGGGGGCTCAGGGGGGGAGCGCGACCTGTGACCCAGGCGCTCAGGTTCCATCCCGGCCAGGGGCCAGGGGCCAGGGGCCAGGGGCCAGGGGCCAGGCACAGCCCGGGGCGGCTCCATCCCCGCGGGGGGCGGGCGGCCCCTGACTCCCTCCCATCCCGGGTGCCGCTCCCTCCCCCTCCCCCTGGAATCAGTGAAACTGAATTTAAACGTAAAAGGATCACAGGCGGCGAGCCTTCCCCGAGCTTCTGGGTGACTTGGAATCTGAGCGGGGAAGGCGCTTTCTTAAAAAAATAAAAATAAAAAATGAAAAATGAAAAATAAAAAAGGAGGAGTGGGAGAGAGCAAAGCAAAGAGCGAGCCCAGGCCCCCCCGTCCGATGCCAACACTCCCCAACCCCCCGCTGCACTCCTGGTGCGGGCGCCTCCCACTCGGACCCGGAGCCGCAGGGGAAGCAGCGGCCGGGGAGGGCGCCGCCGGGAGAGCCCGGGTGCCGGCCCTCGAGCGGACTTGTTTCCGGAACCGAACCGCGTGGACGGCCCGGTCACCAGCGGAGCGGAGGGCGGCCCTCAGCCGAGCAGCGGGGACTGGGGGCACTGGAGCTGGGGGCATCGCTCCGGCTGCGGGCTGCGGGCTGCGGGCTGGGGGCTGCGGGCTCCGGTCTGCGGGCTGCGGGCTCCGGGCTGCGGGCTGCGGGCTCCGGGCTCTGGGCTGCGGGCTGCAGGCTCCGGTCTGCGGGCTGCGGGCTCCGGGCTCCGGGCTGCGGGCTGCGTGCTGCGGGCTCCGGGCTCCGGGCTGCGGGCTCCGGGCTCCGGGCTGCGTGCTGCGGGCTCCGGGCTGCGGGCTCCGGGCTGCGGGCTGCGGGCTGCGGGCTCCGGGCTGCGGGCTGCGGGCTCCGGGCTCCGGGCTCCGGGCTGCGGGCTCCGGGCTGCGGGCTGCGGGCTGCGGGCTGCGGGCTCAGCGAGGCCTTTCCTCTCTTCCCAGGAGCCCGTGCAGCCCGTTCCGGGACGGCCTGGTGGCCGGGGCTGCAGGAGACAGACAGGCAGAGTGTCGCCTCCACATCCGATGGATAGCTTCCTTCTCGCCACAGCTGACCTTCCGCGGGACCACGTGGCCGCACAACAAAGCCGGTGACAGGAAGACAGAGCACAGGGCGCGGGCACAGCGCTTCTGAGAAACAGCCAGATGGCGGGCGGCCGGCAGCTGTCCTCGGCGGGGAGAACGGTGAGGCGGGCAGATGAGTCCTCTGCCGTGTCCGCTCCGTGTCTGCCTGGGCACCCTGTTCCCGGTGGTGCTCACGCCCTGCCCGTGTGCTCACCTCCCTGCCCGTGTGCTCACGCCCTGCCCGTGTGCTCACGCCCTGCCCGTGTGCTCACGCCCTGCCTGTGTGCTCACACCCTGCCCGTGTGCTCACTCCCTGCCCGTGTGCGGTGTGCCATGGCCGGAGGCAGGGTCCCTTCCCTCCCAATTCCTCTCTCTCTCTCTCTCTCTTTTCCTTCCTTTTCTTTCATCCCCCCCCCCTTTGTTTTCTTTTCTTTTACTATGTTTTTATTGATGTCAGAGAGGAAGGGAGAGAAACATCAATGATGGGAGAGAATTATGGACCGGCTGCCTCCTGCACGCCCCACACTGGGGATCGAGCCCGCAGCCCGGGCCTGTGCCCTGACGGGAATGGAACCGTGACCTCCTGGTTCGGAGGTGGACGCCCACCACTGAGCCCCCCGCCGGGCTGTGCCTGCTTCCAAAGGCCCAGCTGTGGAGACAGAGACCTGTGCTGGGAGGCGCCATCACCTCCCGTCGGCCTTTCAGAGACGGTTCCGCCCTGTGCTCGGCGCGGCGGACAGTACACAGTCCGTATCGCTCCCGGACGAACCCCAGGGCCTCGGGGAGAAGGAGGTGCGGTCCCGGGGCGCCCCCGCGGCTCATGGCCGTGCCGGGAGCCGGAGCACCGCGAGGCGCTCCTTCTCCTAGACTTCCTTCCCGTCACACGTTCACCCCCAGGGCGTCCCCGGGGGGCTTTTCGCTGCCCTTTACGGACGGGCTCCGGTGTGTGGTGTTTGCTCAGACGGGGCTGGGCGCCAAGCTGTGTTTGAAGAGATGCGTCTTCGCGGAGGACGCAAATCCACTTCAAACAGCCTGGGCCACGTGGCCGCTCGGGCCGCCGCTGGGTCCGCTGATCCTCCCGTTACTTACCCAGCACCCACCGCCGCTGTGTCCGCGCCCGGGCCCGTGGGCGCCTTCCCGGGCGTCCAGGCCGGGTCCCCTCCTGCCCCGAGCGCCCCTCTCACGGCCTCCGCCCCCTTCAGCCGCGGCGTCAGCGGTCATTCCTACCGGTTTTCATAGGCACCGTCAGGCCGAACGCAGCCTGGGAGGGGTTAGCTGTGGGGAGGCTGTTATGGGGTCATAACCTCGTTGACGTGTGTCCGATCCTCACCCTTCCCACTGAACACTGCCTCCCGTGTGACCCGGATCCAGCCCGGCCGGGGCTGTGAGCGACCCCCAGCGGGAAGTCTGAGCGTTAGCCCTTCCGGCCGTGAGGACAGTCAGACTGACTAGCAATCTGTCTGACAGAGCGCTCATGTGTAAATGGCCGGACGCCCTCAGCGCAGAGACCGTCAGCAGGAGGCCGCGGCGCAGCGGGGGTGGTGGGGGGACGCAGAATCGGGGACTTGCATGAGGCTCACGTTCCCGCCCCGGCGCCAGCCCCAGGGACGGGGGCGCGAGGCTGGAGGGAGCTCCCTCTTCGGGGCAGTGCCCTCAGGCGCCCCACTGGGACAGGGCACGGCCAGGCTGGCCCCCCCCCCCAGGGCCCCGGGCACTGGTTTTCCATTAAAACCTCAGAATAAGAAGCCACAGCTCCTCCTCCCCCCGTTCTCCCCGGAAGTGTCCCCCTCCGCCTGCCTGTCCTCGGCCGTCACCCCCTCCGCCTCCCCGCCCGCAGGCCCCACCCCGCGATGGGAGCTTCAGAGGCGAGGCCTGGCCAGCCTTCCGTCACCTCTGGCTGGGACTGGGCCCGGGCGAGCTCACAGGGCTTCCCCGGGCAGCCTCACCTTTGCCTGGGTGTGAGGCTGTCTGTGAACTCTGGGATCCCTACGCTGGGGGGCTGAGGGGCTGGGAGGATGGGGGGCTGGGCCTGGGGGCCGGGGGGGCTGGGGGCTGGGAAGATGGGGGGGCTGGGGCTGAGGGTTGAGGGGCTGGGGGCTGGGATGCTGGGGGCTGGGGGGATGGGGGTTGGGGACTGGGGCTGGCCAGCAGACCTCTGGGCAGCTCCAGAGCAGGTTTGCTCGGGAAGGGGTAACGTAAGCTCGTGCCAAGTCTCCCCGTGACCAGCGTGACTTTAATTGCATCTCTCTGGCGCCGTCAGAGGCCCTGAACCAGAAAATTCACTTAATGACAAGCACACACAGACCTGCAGCGCTCCGGGCCGGGCGCCACGCGGGGAGGGGCGGCAGGGACGGCTGGGGCGCCGTGGGAGGACATGGCTTCTCGAGGCAGACGTGGAGGTGAGGGAGCCGGGCACTCACAGGGGGACTGGAGCCGCCGGGACAGTGCGCCCGGCAGGAGGAGTGAGGGAGCCGGGCACTCACAGGGGGACAGGAGCCGACGGGACAGTGAGCCCGGCAGGAGGAGTGAGGGAGCCGGGCACTCACAGGGGGACAGGAGCCGACGGGACAGTGCGCCTGGCAGGAGGAGTGAGGGAGCCGGGCACTCATGGGGACAGGAGCCGACGGGACAGTGCGCCCGGCAGGAGGAGTGAGGGAGCCGGGCACTCACAGAGGGACAGGAGCCGACGGGACAGTGCGCCTGGCAGGAGGAGTGAGGGAGCCGGGCGCTCACAGGGACAGGAGCCGACGGGACAGTGAGCCCGGCAGGAGGAGTGAGGGAGCCGGGCGCTCACAGGGACAGGAGCCGACGGGACAGTGCGCCCGGCAGGAGGAGTGAGGGAGCCGGGCACTCACAGGGGGACAGGAGCCGACGGGACAGTGAGCCCGGCAGGAGGAGTGAGGGAGCCGGGCGCTCACAGGGGGACTGGAGCCGCCGGGACAGTGAGCCCGGCAGGAGGAGTGAGGGAGCCGGGCGCTCACAGGGGGACAGGAGCCGCCGGGACAGTGAGCCCGGCAGGAGGGAGGTGAGGGAGCCGGGCACTCACAGGGGGACTGGAGCCGCCGGGACAGTGAGCCCGGCAGGAGGGAGGTGAGGGAGCCGGGCGCTCACAGGGGGACTGGAGCCGCCGGGACAGTCAGCCCGGCAGGAGGAGTGAGGGAGCCGGGCGCTCACAGGGGGACAGGAGCCGACGGGACAGTGCGCCCGGCAGGAGGAGTGAGGGAGCCGGGCACTCACGGGGACTGGAGCCGACGGGACAGTGCGCCCGGCAGGAGGAGTGAGGGAGCCGGGCGCTCACAGGGGGACAGGAGCCGACGGGACAGTGAGCCCGGCAGGAGGGAGGTGAGGGAGCCGGGCGCTCACAGGGGGACAGGAGCCGACGGGACAGTGAGCCCGGCAGGAGGAGTGAGGGAACCGGGCACTCATGGGGACAGGAGCCGACGGGACAGTGAGCCCGGCAGGAGGGAGGTGAGGGAGCCGGGCGCTCACAGGGGGACAGGAGCCGACGGGACAGTGCGCCCAGTAGGAGGAGTGAGGGAGCCGGGCACTCACGGGGGGACAGGAGCCGACGGGACAGTGAGCCCGGCAGGAGGAGCGAAGGAAGAGGCGGTTCCCTCTGTCGCTCGCACCCGGCACCGGCCAGGTCGGCGGGAGGCCGGCGGGCGCTGGACACACCCCCACACGCCCAGCTCCCCTCGGTCCGTCCGCATCTCCGTGTGTTTACGAAGGTCACAGGTCACCGCTCATCTTCCTTACAAGACAGTCCTCGGCGGGCAACTCCGTGACGCGTGTGCAGCCGTGTCTCCATAGGCGGCATCGCCGTGTATGGTAGACGGGGTCCATGTTCCCTTAAACGGACAGAACATCCCTCCTCCTGTCCGGCCAGGAGGTCCAGCCCCCCGCCCCCGCCCCGGCACGCAGGCCTGGCGGACGGCTCGCGTCCACAGTCTGGTCCTGCCTCCAGCAAGTTCCCTGCCTGCGGGTGCTGCTGGCGTCGCCGCGGATGGAGGCGCCATGTCTCTGGTGGCCTGCGCCTGGGTTTCCCAGCTGGCAGCGGCTCCTCTCGGTTTTGCCACCTCCGGTTCCTGGCAGAATCGGGGACGCGGGCTTTCGGTGAGGCCCCCCGTCGGCCCGCACTCGCAGCCGCCACGGCGAGTCTGGCTCGTGTGCGCAGCTTTGTGCTCGGTGACGGCTCCTCTCGGTGGTGCCGGGGGCCGGGATTCAGGGCGGGAGCCGGTGCCCGTTCTGCCTGTGACCGCCTCTGCCAGGACCGCCCTGACACGGACCGAGAGGACCTGTTCACGGCCGGCCGGCAGGCTCCCTGGCTGAGCGCCGACCGAGGAGCCAGGAGGTCAGGGTTCGATCCCGGTCGGGGCACAGGCCCGGGGTGTGGGCTCCATCCTCGGTGTGGGGTGGGCGGAGACACCGATCCGCGATTCTCTCGTCACGGGTGTTTCTCTCTCTCCCTCTCCCTTCCTCTCTGACATCAGTAAACATCAGAAAGCCGTGTTGATGGGTCATCGGAAGGAAGCACGTACGGCACCAGACGGACCGACGTGGGTGGGAAGGGAGGTCCCTGCCCGGGACCGCGGTCGGGGAGGCGCAGGGCGTGCGGTGCCCCAGGCGGGCGGGGCACGGGGCGGAGCAGCCTGGCTGTGCCCGGCTCCCGTGAGCAAACACCAGGAGCTGAGGACCCGGACTGTGCTCCGGCCGGTCAGACCCTGCCCCCGAGAGGCCGCTCAGAGCTGCGTTTGCAGAGACAAAGGGGGCGTTCGGTGTGAAGCTCTCTCGCGGGTTAAACATCACATCAGGACACGTCAGGCCCTCCGTGGCCGCGGCAACCAAACCCGGAGGTGAGCACCGTCTCCATGGCGACGAGGGGGCTTCAGGGAACCGGAGGCGTGTCCCTGAACAGACCCGCCCCAACGCTGTGGTGCTGCACCGGGTCCACCCCCCACATCCATCGGTGCGCGCTCTGCTCCTGCGGCTGCGCTGTGAGAGTGGTCACACACCCGTCTTACACAGGCCACACGCTGTGAGTGTGGTCACACACCCGCCCCGGGGAGGGGGGACTGTGATTACACACCGTCCCAGGAGGCCATGTGCTGTGAGTGTGGTTACACACCCATCCCGGGGCGGGGCGGGGGGGGGGGGTTGTAGGAGGCAGCGGACCCATGAGTCTCTCTCCTCATTGGTGTTTCTTTCTCTCCCTTCCTCTCCGAAATCAATTTAAAAATTAAAATAAAATCCAGGTCAAACACAAGGCGCTGCTGCCGGTCTCCGGTCTGCGTGCGCTGAGGGCAGAGCAGCCAGGTGAGGGGCCCAGCACGGCCCCGGCCCCGGCTGAGCGATCACAGGGCCTCGCAGTCAGACCCGGACAGGAAGTGCCCCCGCCCCGAGCCTGACCTTCCTGCCTCCCCCAGTCCTCTGGACGGCGTGGAACTGTGCCGGCTCCGGTTACAGGGCCGGAGGTGGGAGAGGGGCGGGTGGACGCAAGGCTCTGTGCCCGGGGGCGGGGGCGGGGCGGCCGGGGTCGGGCCCAGGTGCACTCCGCCAATCACGTTCCAGGCGGCTGCGGACACGAGCTCCTCAGACGGACGATGCGTGGGAAGGGGGGCCTCCCCCTGCGGCTCTCCCGCTCCCCCAACTTCGTCCGCGTGCTCCGGGAGCTCTGCCGCTGCCGCTGGGCCTCGGGCCCCTCGGCTCGCCCAGGATGTGGAGTCTGGGCGCCGTCTCAGGCCCGTCCCATGCGGCAGGCGTTTGGTGGCTGAGAGGCCTCAGGAGTAACTCTGTGCCTCATCTTTATTTTCAGTGGATCCTCAGGAAGCCACGTTCAGATCTCAGAGATAATCAATATGTAACGGGTTAGAAAAAGCTCTGTCATAAAGTCATGTGTACGTTATACACGACGTATATTTTGCACAAGTCTGTGTATATCTGAGTTATTTCTCTCTGTATGTAAAAGGCTAACACGCACAGTGTCCCGGGGAGTGTGGCCGGTAGACGGGAGTTTTGCTGGTGCTGTTACCGCTGCTCTGTCGGGGCCGCGGCCGCCGCTGTAGGAGAGAGAGCTCACTGGGAGTCAGAGCACCATCCAGGCGCGATCCCCCCACGGGAATGCATCTGAAGTCGACTCGAAATAAGCGCTCATTCTGTTCTTAATCTACTTTTAATGATTGGCCCCAGTTCCTTCATCGAGGTCAGCTTATTGCCGAGACAGCAGCCGAGCCGATGAACCCGGCCTGGCAGCGACATCGCGTCCGTGGGTGACCGGGCGGGCTCTCCCGTCAGAATCCCCCGAAGTGCCGGCGGCTGATCCCCCCAAAGGAAGGCTTGGCTTTCACGGCTCCGACCCCGAGCCGTGCCCTCGCCGCACACGGAGGGGCTGGCCGAGGGGCTCGGCTCTCTGCACCGCCCCCCCCCCCGAGTATGGGTGGGAGAGCCGTGGGGCCTGGCTCCTCGGCCCGCGGAGGGCCGGACACGCACCTCCAGGCAGACAGACAGCGGACGGATCGGCTCCCGGGCCCCACAAAGGCCTCTCTTATCACAGTCCTCCTCCTCCAAGGCCTGGCTTATGTTCCTGATTCGGAGACAAAGGCCCTTTGATGCGGCCCTCGGACAGTTCGACCCTCACGGGGGAGGAAACCCGACCGCCCGCCGTGGCCGAGAGCCTGGCGCGGGTCTGAGGAGAGGATCGCTTTCCCGGCGCCGGGACGGGCACGTGGGGGAGGCCCGGCGGGCACGCGGTGAGGGTGGGGGTCCCTCAGGGGCCCCGATTCCCGGGAGGTTGTGGGCTCAGAGACACGGAGATGCACCCGAACACGGCGGCACCAGCGTCCCACAGCGCCGGCTCCGGCTCTCCAGACGGAAACCGCTCTGCCGTCATGGGCCGCAGGTGGTGCGTGTTGCGTGTCACGTGGATTCGGTGACAGTCACGCCCTGTGGATGCCGTGATGATGGTTGCGAGTTTATAAAGAGGCCTGGTGCACGAAATTCGTGCTGGGGGGGGGGTGTCCCTCAGTCCGACCTGCACCCTCTCCAATCTGGGACCCCTCAGGGGATGTCCTACTGCTGCTTTAGGCCCGATCCCTGTCAGCCAGACATCCCTCTCGCAATCCGGGACTGCTGGCTCCTAACCGCTCACCTGCCTGCCTTCCTGATCACCCTAACCACTCTGCCTGCCAGCCTGCTCGGCCCCAATTGCCCTTCCCACCAGCCTTTCTTGCCCCCAACTGCCCCCCTTGCCGGCCTGAGGGCCCCAGCTGCACTCCCGGCCAGTCTCCCATTCGAGAGCTGAAACCAATGCAGAGCCCAACGCCCTGAGACCACGCCTGTGTCTCGGCCGTGAACCCGGAGACGGGAGAGACGGCCGGCTCTCCTGGATAATCTCACTCGGCGAGAGTATCTCCTCCATCGGCGATAAAAGGCTGCTGACACGCACACGTCCCCATAAATCCCGACCCCGTCGCCGGCGGCGGTTCTGGGGACCGGGAGCATAAATCACCGTCCTCTCGTCACCGGACACACGTCGCTCACACGCTCGCCGAACACGTGTTCGACAGGCTCGCCGCGGGCAGGGCGTGGGAGCGCTGCCAGCGGACGCGGGGGCAGGGGGAGAGGAAGCGGCTGACGCTGATCCTCCCCACAGTGCCCCGGGCGGGGAGACGGACGGGTTTTTAAAACACGCGTGTGCACCGCCAGGCCGAGCTCGCTCGGGGGTCGGCTGGCACAGACATAGATTGCTGAATTACGGTGGAATGTAAATTTAGAAAACTCTATTGGAAAGAGCGTGTGGGCGCAGAGCCGAGAGCTGACACGTTTCGAGCTGTGACGTGTCCCTCGGGAACTCGAGCCCAGACGAAGCGGACCGGGTGTGAGAGCGGCCGTCGTGGGGGCAGAGCCGTCCCGGAGCCGCCTCCTCCGCGGTGGGGTGGGGGGGCCCCTGGACGGGGACCGCACAGACGCGTACGCTCCCTTCCTGTGACGTGATAGTATGCGGTTAAACCCCATCATGCTTTCATACGTGAGCATACCGTGTGTGTGTGTGTGTGTGTGTATAGATTAAAATGCTTAATTTTTTAGAGAGAGATGGAGAGAGAGAGAAACACCATTCCTGCGTTCAGACCGGAGCACGGTCTCCGGTGGCGGCTGGGACCCAGGCCGCGGGCGGCACCGGCAGCCCCTCCCGTGCGGCCCTCACCAGCCGGGTGCACGCAGCCCCCCAGGCTCCGGGGGCGGTGGGTGCTCAGTAAGGGGCGGCCCCCCAGGCTCCTGGGGTGGTGGGTGCTCAGTAAGGGGCACCCCCCCCAGGCTCCGGGGGCGGTGGGCGCTCAGTGAGGGGCGGCCCCCCCAGGCTCCGGGGGCGGTGGGCGCTCAGTGAGGGGGGTCGGCCCCCCCAGACTCCCCGGGGCTCTGGGTGCTCAGTGAGGGCGCCTCCCCCCAGGCTCCCAGGGGCGGTGAGCGCTCAGTGAGGGCCCCCCCAGGCTCCGGGGGACGGTGGGTGTTCAGTGAGGGGCATCAGTCCCTGTCCTCCTATCTCCCCGCACACCCGGCCCCTCTGCCCGCCCCCGCCCGGACCCGCACACAAAGCCGCTCTGTCCCTCCCCGCTCGGGGCCGGGGGACGTGGATGAGCAGCCACGTGTGGACGTTCTCTCGGGAACCCCCTGCCCGAGCAGCTGCCGAGAGCGGCCTTGTCTGGGACCATTGGTGTCAGCGCCGCCGACCGTGACCGGAGGCGCGGACAGTCCGGGGAGGAGAGCGAGCGTCTGGACCAGAACGCCAGGCAGCCCGGAGTTCACACCCAAACCCTCCTGCCGGCCGCAGCCTCGGACCCACGGAGGCCCTTTTACAGGAGGATTTATTTATCTTTTAACATATTTTTTATCGATGTCAGAGAGGAAGAGAGAGACAGAAACATCAACAATGAGAGAATCACGGATCGGCTGCCTCCTGCCCGCCCCACACAGGGGATCAAGCCCGCCCCCCGGGCCTGTGCCCTGACCGGGGATGGAACCATGACCTCCTGGCTCCTAAGTTGACGCTCAGCCCCTGAGCCCCACCAGCCAGGCCCCTTTCTTTCTGAAGAGAAAACACAGAAAAGCCTGAGGTCCCAGACATCCTTCTCGACCTCGGAGGGTTTCGGTGGATCCAGGGTGGGGTCTGTGGGCCGCGGTCACTGGCTCGATCCCCACAGGGGCGTGCAGGAGGCAGCGAGGGAGGGTCCCTGTCACTGTGTTGGTCTCGGGCCCTCCTGCCCATCAAGCCTCTGTCTAACTGATCCCAAAACTCAGCCTCCCTCCGGCTGTCAGTCTCCGATGTTTCCCGTCCCCCCGGCCGACGTGGACGCCTCAGGGGGTGCCGGGCGTCACGGTGGGAGCACCGGGGGTGTCCGTGTGGCGGGAGAGCCCCGGGCAGAGAGAGGAAGGCGCCTGGATCGAGGCCGCCCGGCCCCGCAGCGGGAGGAGGACAGGCCGGGCCGGGCCGGGGCGACGGGGAGCACCCTCCTCCGTGTCTCCGTCGGACAGGAGCGTTTGAAACCAGGCTCCGGCTGAGACAGGCTGTCGTCGCGTTCCGCGGGACAGCTGGTGAGCTCTGGTTGGAGGGGGTTTTTTTATCCGTCGTCTGAGCCCCAAGTCGGTGACGCTGCCATTAGCGGCTCTTCACCCCGTAATGGCCGGGGCCGCGGAGGCCGGCCGTGAACAGGCCATGAGGGCCATTCACGGGTGCCCACGTCAGTTCCCAGCCCTCTGCCTCCTTACACACCGCCCGGAGCGATCTCACTGCCTCCTGGTCACACGTGTGTTTACCATGTAGATGCCGCCTTTGGGCCTGTATCTGCTCCGAATGCTTCGTTCACACCGTGGCAAAGCTCCCTCCGCCCGAGGGAGACGGAGTCGCGGGTGCGAGGACTGTCCTCCGAGGCTCAGGCAGGAGAGGGGGCGGGAGCACGCCTGGGGAGCTCGGGGCCGAGGGCTGTGGGTCTGGTCAGTCACCACGTTCCCTGACAGCTGGTCCGACCTTCCGTCGCCAGAAAGATGGACTCGTGTGTTTTGCTTGTTTGTTTGCGTTTCACATTTTTTACGTAGGTTTTAGAGCCACCGAACGGTGAGGCTGATAAAGATCCAGTTGGCCTTCGCTGGTGTGGCTCAGTGAACAGAGCTTCGGCCTGTGGACGGAAGGGTCCCTGGTTCTATTCCCGGTCAGGGCACAGAGTTACCCCACGGACTGACCCCAGCGAGGGATGACCCCAGGCTGCAGGCTCCATCCCCGGTGTGGGGTGTGCAGGAGGCAGCCGGTGCATGATTCTCCCTCTTCCCGGATGTTTCTGTTTCTCTCTCCCTCTCCCTGCCTCTCTGACATCAATAAACATGTATGTTTTTGTTTTTGTTTTTTTTTAAAAAAGGCCCCATGGGCCTGAACTGGGTTCAGAAGCTGGAGGGCAGACGAGGGACCTGAAACAACGCAGGACTGAGAGAAATCCCTCGCTGGGGTCAGTCCGTGGGGTAACTCCGACCCCGGCCTGCCTGGAAGGAAGGAACACGCAGCCTCTGCAGACGGAAACGGAAACGCTGACGGGCCCAGGGACTGACAGCCCAGGTGGCGGCCAGTCTGCACACACTCAGAGCGGGTCATGAATATGCTAATGACGCCACCGCCCATTGGTCCCCTTGGCGAC
>NC_140514.1:777441-817441 GCF_964339955.1 Pipistrellus hanaki
CCTCACGCCGGGCCGGCAGAGCGGCCGCGGGCACTGCAGCCTGTCACAGCCATCCTGTGACTGTCAGCCGCCCGCCGCCGAGAGCCAGGCCGTGCAAAGGCTCCCAGCGCCCTGCTCGGCCGTCAGGGAACCGGAGAGCCTGCGTCCCGCTCCCTCACAGCCGGCACAGCGGCACAGCTTTTCTCCATTCTGCTTCCTTTTTAATAGAAATATTAATGATTTTACAGAGAGAAAAAGAGAGAGAGGGTGAGAGAGAGGGAGCGAGAGAGGAGAGGGGGGGGAGAGAGAGTGGGAGAGAGAGGTGAGGGGGGGGGGAGAGAGAGTGGGAGAGAAAGGAAGAGAGATGAGGGGGAGCACCCCATTGCGTGTCCCGGGCCAGAACCACCGGGCCGGCCAGTGACTGGCGGGCGGGCTCGGGACTCTGACCCTACGTCACCGCACGGTGTTCATGTGAAACGTTAACGTAAAAAGCTACGGCCCACCCAGCACCCACCCCACCCACGCCCAGCACCCCACCGGCAACGCCCGCCTGTGACCAGCACACGTGCCCCGATCCCCGCTCGCAGTCCTTGCAGAGGGAATCACAACACGCACACGCACACGGGGCACCGCCCCAGAGAGCCGTGGGCGAGGCTGCTGTTCTCCCGGGATGATGCGCTGGGTCTCCTCTGGGGCCACGTCAGCGAACCAGAGGAAGAGACACACGCCGAGGCCCCATCTGGTCTCTGAAGCTGAATTACAGTTCCCGGATTTATCACTGATTTATACAGGAGACTCACCAAACCCCCTCCCCCAGCGCAGCCTTAACACGGAGCCCGGGGCTGTGAGAAGCCACGCGTCTGACGCGGCCTGCAGACGCCGGGACCGAGGGCCACGCGCTCCTGGCCTCGGCTCCTGCGTGGCGCGGGCGGCGGGAGGGCCTGGAGAGGGGCCGCTGGGACATGGACGTCCATGTGGCCGCAGAGTTCCCAGCGAGTCACGCGATCGGCCACGCCGTCCGGCAGGCCGGCCTCGTGGAGCGTGTGCGCAAAGAGCTGACATCCTGAGCTGTGCGGCGTGATTCGTGCGGTGAGCGCCACGCAAGCCGTGTTCACACGTGTGAGTTCCGTGTGCTAGGACCCCCTCCCCGGCACTGGAGGAGGTGGCCCGTGTGTCTCCGGTCCGACACTCGGCGGTGGGGGGCCCTTTGATAGCTGAGAAGCCCGGGCGTCTTTTCACAGCTCTGACCGCTCTCCTCCGACGGGAGCCCACTTGGGGGCCCAGAGGGTTTGCCAGCGGCCAGGGCCTCGGCGGCGGGGCCGGCTGGCTCCGTCCTGAGAGCCAGGCGGTGTGGGAGCCGCCCGCTCAGAGCCGCCGGGAGGAGCAGGGGCGACGGGGGCAGCCGTGGGGTGGGCTGGGGTGGGGTTATGAGCCGGCGGGATCGCTTTCAGTGGGAAAACGTCTTTCTAAGCCCCCAGGCTGAGCTCGCAGGACTCTCCCTGTGTGTGTGTGTGTGAGTGTGAGTGTGTTTGAGTGTATTTGTGTGGGTATGTGTGGGGGTGTGTGTGTGAATGTGTGTGTGAGTGTGAGTGTGTGTGTGTGAATGTATGTGAGTTTGAGTGTATTTGTGTGTGTGTGGTGTGTGTGTGTGTTTGAGTGTATTTGTGTGTGTGTGTGAGGGGTTTGTATGTGTGAGTGTGTGTGTGGGGTTTGTGTGTGTGTGTGGGGGGGGTTTGTATGTGTGAGTGTGTGTGAGTGTGTGTGGGGGGTTTGTATGTGTGAGTGTGTGTGGGGGTTTGTATGTGTGTGTGCGTGTGTGAGTGTGTGTGTGGTTTGTATGTGTGTGTGTGGGATTTGTATGTGTGAGTGTGTGGGGGGTTTGTATGTGTGAGTGTGTGTGGGGTTTGTATGTGAGTGTGTGGGGGGTTTGTATGTGTGAGTGTGTGTGAGTGTGTGTGGGGGGTTTGTATGTGTGAGTGTGTGTGGGTTTGTATGTGTGTGCGTGTGTGAGTATGTGTGTGTGGGGTTTGTATGTGTGAGTGTGTGTGAGTGTGTGTGTGGGGTTTGTATGTGTGAGTGTGTGTGTGAGTGTGTGGGGTTTGTATGTGTGAGTGTGTGTGTGGGGGGGTTTGCATGTGTGTGTGCGTGTGTGAGTGTGTGTGTGTGTGGGTTTGTATGTGTGTGTGCGTGTGTGAGTGTGTGTGTGGGGGTTTGTATGTGTGAGTGTGTGTGTGAGTGTGTGTGTGGGGGTTTGTATGTGTGAGTGTGTGTGTGAGTGTGTGTGTGGGGTTTGTATGTGTGAGTGTGTGTGTGAGTGTGTGTGTGGGGTTTGTATGTGTGTGTGCGTGTGTGAGTGTGTGGGGGGGGTTTGTATGTGTGAGTGTGTGTGTGAGTGTGTGTGGGGGGTTTGTATGTGTGAGTGTGTGTGTGGGGTTTGTATGTGTGAGTGTGTGAGTGTGTGTGTGGGGTTTGTATGTGTGAGTGTGTGAGTGTGTGTGTGGGGTTTGTATGTGTGAGTGTGTGAGTGTGTGTGGGGGGGTTTGTATATGTGAGTGTGTGAGTGTGTGTGTCAGGGGGTGAGTGACCCCAGCCTGGCCTCCTCGCGGCCCGCCCCCGGCTGTGCTGTCCCGGCCGTGGGGCTGTGGGCACTGAGTCCGTCCCTCCCGCTGGCACCTCACCCTCCGGTGCTGCTGCTGTGATCAGAGCCACAGCTGGGGGCCCTCCTCAGAGCATCCTTTATCCCGGGGAACCATCGCTCATTCTGACAGGACACTGTGCCCGAACTAACACGCCAGAATGCCAGGGCGGGGCGTCGGCCACGGGAGGCGCAGATCCCGTAAATTCAAGAAAAGCACATTCGTTTAAGCCGAGCGCACGGAGACTCTGGTGTCACGTGAGCGTGCACCGGCCCCTCTCCGGGGCGAATGTGCACGCATCACCGGGTCCGGCGTGATGATGAGCGGGAGACGGGCTCAGAGAGGGACACGCATGCGGTGTGATGGTCCACGCTGAGAGCAGAGCGAGAAGAAAAGTCTATTCTGTGTGAGAGAGACGCTCCTGTGAGGATACAGAAGCCACATGAGTCCTGTCACCCGGCACCGAAAGGAAACCGGCTCTGAACACGCGACCGGCCACGTCAGCACCCCGCCCCGCGGGCCGGAGCGGGCATCCTGCCTGTGCCCGCCTTCCCCCCGCACGGCGGATTGGCCGGTGAGGCTGCCAATCACAGCCCCACGGCGGAGCTTTCCCCGATGTCTCCACGCCTGTGATCTCCGGAGCCGGTGAGAGCGCTCAGCGCCGAGGGCGGCGTGGGGGCTGCCGTGTGGCAGGAGGAACGCCGTCACAGAGGCAGAGCCCGGCTGCAGGTCAGAGCGAGCGCGGGCACGGGGTCTAGCCAGCCCGGTGTGTGTGTGTGGGGGGGGGGGGGGTCCGTGTGTGTGTGTGTGTGTGTGTGTCCATGTGTGTGTGTGTGGGGTCCGTGTGTGTGTGTGTGTGGGGTCCGTGTGTGTGTGTGGGGGGGGTCCGTGTGTGTGTGTGGGGGGGGTCCGTGTGTGTGTGTGTGTGTCCATGTGTGTGTGTGTGGGGTCCGTGTGTGTGTGTGGGGGGTCCGTGTGTGTGCGTGGGGGGGGTCCGTGTGTGTGTGTGTGTGTGGGGTCCGTGTGTGTGTGTGTGTGTGTGTGTGGGTCCGTGTGTGTGTGTGTGGGGGGGGTCCGTGTGTGTGTGTGTGGGGGGGGTCCGTGTGTGTGTGTGTGTGTGTGTGGGTCCGTGTGTGTGTGTGTGGGGAGGGGTCCGTGTGGGGGGGGGCGGGTCCGTGTGTGTGTGTGTGTGGGGGTCCGTGTGTGTGCGTGGGGGGGGGTCCGTGTGAAAGACGAGCTCACGGCCGAGGCCAGTGTGGGCAGCAGGGCAGGCGGGGCCGGAGGACAGGTGGGGCCGGAGGGCAGGCGGGGCTGAGGGCAGGTGTGGGCAGCAGGGCAGGCGGGGCCGGGGGCAGGTGGGGCCGGAGGGCAGGCGAGGCCGAGGGCAGGTGTGGGGAGCAGGTGGGGCAGAGGGCAGGTGTGGGCAGCAGGGCGGGTGGGGCCGAGGGCAGGTGGGGCCGGAGGGCAGGCGGGGCTGAGGGCAGGTGTGGGCAGCAGGTGGGGCAGAGGGCAGGTGTGGGCAGCAGGTGGGGCAGAGGGCAGGTGTGGGCAGCAGGGCAGGTGGGGCCGAGGGCAGGTGGGGCCGGAGGGCAGGCGGGGCCGAGGGCAGGTGTGGGGAGCAGGGCAGGCGGGGCCGGGGGCACGGAGACCCCCTCTGTGGCCACACGAGGACCAGAGAGAATGCACTGAGCAGCACGGAGTCCAAGCCGTAGCACGGACCTCAGCGCCCCGGCCCTCCATCAGCCTCCCTCTCAGGAGCGGACGGAGGCGCGGCCGGCCAAGGGCACGCAGCTGGGCTGCAGGCTGGAGCCCGGCCCTGGTCAGGGCGGGAGCAAGAGGCAGCCCATTGCCGTGTCCCTCTCCCGGACGTTCCTCCCCCGCCCTCCCCCTCCCTCTTCCTCCCCCTCCCTCCCTCCCCCTCCCTCCCCTCTCCCTCCCTCTCCCTCTCCCTCCCCCTCCCTCCCCCTCCCTCTCCCTCCCTCTCTAAAATCCATACAAATCTATTAAAACACACACACACACACAACGAGGCGGGAGAAGGCCCTGCCGCTGGCCGCTCAGGAGTTAAGCCTGGTTCCCGCTGGAGCCCAGGCAGCTCCTGAGTCTCGGGTTCCCTGGGTCCCCCAGCCCCACCCCGGGGTGGGGCCGGGGGACCCTGTCCAGCCTCGGCCCTGAAAGGCGAGGGCGGCAGATGGCGGCCTCCGCGGACTCACAGCTTTCCCCGGCGCTGATTTCAGCTGCGGGAGCGGGGGGAGGGGGGGGGGGGCGAGCCGCCTTCTCCATCTGGCGCTTTCGGAGAGGAGCAGGGGGCGCACCGGGCAGGGAGGCCCCGGCCGGCACACAGGCGGCGGGCACAGCTCGGTCCGGGCCGAGGCCTGACCCCTGGCCGCCGCCTGTCTCAGGAGGGGCTCTGTCTGTCCGGTCTCAGGAGGGGCTCTGTCCGTCTGTCCGTGTCTCAGGAGGGGCTCTGTCCGTCTGTCCGTGTCTCAGGAGGGGCCCTGTCCGTCTGTCCGTGTCTCAGGAGGGGCCCTGTCTGTCTGTCTGTGTCTCAGGAGGGGCCCTGTCCGTCTGTCCGTGTCTCAGGAAGGGCTCTGTCCGTCCGGTGAGGCTGGTTTTGTTGGGTTAGAAGTGGGTGGGGCTTCAGAGAAGCTCAGGCGGTCGGAGGGGCCGCCGGCAGAGGGTCCGGGAGAACGTGAGCCTGGCCCACGCTCCTGCCACCGCCGTGAGCGTCCGTGACGGCCCGCCGGCCTCCGGGGCCACGCAGAGTCTCAGGCCCGGCCCCCGGGGGCCACACAGAGCCTCAGGCCCGGCCCCCGGGGCCCAGCGCGGAGTCCCAGGCCCAGGCCCGGCCCCCGGGCCCAGTGCGGAGTCTCAGGCCCGGCCCCGGGGGCCACACAGAGCCTCAGGCCGGCCCCCCGGGGCCAGCTCGGAGTCTCAGGCCCGAGCCCAGCCCCCCTCTCAGACCAGACGCCATTGGGACCACCGCACTCAGCGGCTGGTCTGGCTCTGTTTTCATAGTGTTGCTTGTCCTCAGTTCTTTAAATTTATCTTTCTTGTTGAAAGGATTACAGAGCCCTCCCCCGCTTCCTCCTGCTCCCACCCCTGCCCAGGCCTCCCCCCACTCTGTCTGTGCCCCGGGGCCTGCATCTGTGCAGACAGGTTCTGTGGTTCACACCTCCCGCCCCCTCCCTCTGAGACGCGTCCGTCTGTCCCAGGCTATTCTGTGCGTCAGATCGTGTTGTTCGTTCGATTCCTGTGAGTGAGGCCGTGTGGTCCTGCCTCTCTGGGCGGCTCACTTCGCTCCGCGTGACGCTCTCAGGCCTCCGTGTGGTCTCAGAGGGCGAGGAGCCTCCTCCTCACGCTGCGGCCACAGCGGTGCCCAGGCGGCCGTGGTCTCCGCGAAGGGCTGGTGCTGCTGAGCGCAGACAGAGGAGCGGGCACTGCTCCCGGGGGTGATCCCGGACGCGGGTCACCGGGCCCGCGGTGTCCGTGTCTAATGTTTTATCTGGCGCGCGGGGGGCTCCGAGCGGGGCACTCGGCGTGTGGGCCCTCGGCGTCCGGCCACACGTGGTCACCTGACTCGGTGGGTCTCTCTGAAGGCATCAGGCGTCATCGTGGCTCAGTTTCCGGGTCTCGAGTCTGTGATTCATCCCGGCGTTCGTGGTGTTGGCGCCGAAGGACAGAGAACGCCTCCCGCTCAGGCCGTGGGGGCCTCGCGTGTGGGAAATGTGGCCGCGCCACGTGACCGGCATTGAGCTGCTCCGTGAACTTCGATCTCAGCATTGGGCACGTGTCTCGCTGGTTGGGCTTTGGAAAACAGTGAGCCACGATGTACAGACGTTAGAGACGGTGGGTGGGTGCCCCACTCCCGTGACCAGGACCACGGAGCCACGGAGCCACGGAGCCACGGAGCCACGGAGCCCAGGTATTCGCTCCTTCACGAGCCCCCTCCCCGGGAACAGCCTCCAGGAGTTGGCCCTGGGGCCCAGCCTGGCAGTGAGGTGAGGGTGAGGGTGAGGGAGAGGGTGAGGGGATGGGGGTCAGGGTGAGGGTGGGGGTGAGGGGGTGGGAATTAGGGTGATGGTGAGGGTGAGGGAGAGGGTAGGTGTGGGGGTGATGGTGAGGGTGAAGGTGAGGGAGAGGGTGGGTGTGAGGGTGATGGTGAGGGTGAAGGTGAGGGTGAGGGAGAGGGTGGGTATAGGGGTGAGGGTGAAGGAGAGGGTGAGTGGGGGCTCACAGCCAGGGGCAGGAACGCTGGGACCGGGCCCAGGGGAGGCGCTCTGTCTCGGCGAAGGGAGCCCCGTGGACTCTGGGGACCGAATGCTGGGCCCCACATTCCTAGGCCCCCGGGGGTTCCTCCCCCGCCTCAGGCCATGGAAGAGACTCTGTCGGGGCCACCTCCGACGGCGTGAGGAGGGAATCAGAGCCTGCCCTCCAGGGGCCCGCTATTCTAGAAAGCTCTAGAAGCTTCTGGACCCCCGGCCCCGCTGCTTGTTGGTGGAGGTGACTCGGGTCCTTCGGGGCGAGCACCAGGCTCTCAGGATGAGGTGTGGGCAGTGTCCCAACGTCCCCAGCCCCAAGCGCTCACCACACACAGCTGCTTCCTGGGCGCGCCCCTCTCCTTTCTGAGGGCGAACGGTGAGCCGGACGCTCTCCCGGCCCCTCGGGGCAGAGGGCGGCGGGCGGCGGCGTGGGGAGAAAGCCCTGCGTCAGGACCACATGTGTTTCCCATTAAACGGCCTCCTAAGTGCAGTCTGCCGCCCTCGCCATCCGAGCCCCCGAAGGAGGTGAGAACTGAACAGCCCATCGAGCTCAGGCCTGGGGCGCGGGGGCTGCCAGAGCCGGGGGCGAGAGAGGTGCCCGGGTGGGAGGCCCCTGCCCTGCCCTGCAGTGGGGAGGCCGCCTCCCGCCAGGCCTGGCAGCCCCCCCCAGGCCAGCGCTCTGGCACCACGTGGACGTGGGCCGTGGACGTGGGGCGGCTTTACAAGCTGCTTCAGGAATGTGGCGCCTTCAGGCGACTTCACACCTTCCCCCGTTTATGCTGGTTTATGCTCTCCCCGATTCATGGCCCTTACGGCCCAGGAGGCACTGCAGACTGGGAGCCGAGAGCTGTGCAAGGTCTGGGGTGTGTGCGGGGTGTGGGTGCGGGTGCGGCGTGCGGGTGAGGTGGAAATAGGAAGTGGGGGTGGGGTAGGAGGAGGGAGGGTGCCCGTGCTCAGCACTGCTCTCCCTCCAGCCTCCGCTGCTCTTTATTTTTTTGTTGTTTACAGTATCACACAGGGAAGTACACAGGTCTCCCTCTTCCCCACTGACCCTCCCCGGCCACCCAGCCCCCCGAACAGCCCTCCTCGCCCCGCCCCCCGTGTCCTGTGTCCGCTGGCCTCTCAGCAAACCCCTCGCGCTGCTGCACGCCGTCGACGGGGGGTGCTGGTGGGAACCTCGCCCTCAGGAGTGCCTGTGGGCCTGGGGTCCTTGTTTAAGAGAACGCGGGTGTGGCCCGGGCTCACGCAGGCTGACCTCAGAGCCACCTGGGCGGGGACAGGGGAGCCAGGCGGGACTCAGCCTGATGTGGGCCTCCAGACAGGTGCACACCCAGGAGCAAGGATGCTCGATGGGCCCGAGAGCGAGGCTCAGTGGTGAGCGTCTACCTGGGAGCCAGGAAGCCATGGTTTGATTCCCGTCAGGGCACAGGCCCAGGTTTTGGCTCCATCCCCAGTGGGGGGCGTGCAGGAGGCAGCCGACCCATGATTCCTCTCTCCTCATTGATGTCTCCATCTCTCTCCCTCTCTGAAATCAATAATGTATATATTTTAAGTGCCTTGAGCATGCTTTTGCACATCCCCAGTCTCCGGAGCCACGGGCTCTCTGGGTGCAGAGGCAGCAGGGACACTGCTGGGTCTCCCATCAGCCGGGTGATGCCAGAGGGCCAGCTTTGCTCCCCGGGGAGCGTGGGAGGGGCAGCTCAAGCATTGGCATTAGCCGGGGTGCCAGGCCGAGGCTCCTGCAGATGGGCGGGCGGGGAGGTGGGCCGGCCCCGCCCCCAGGTCTGGCTGCCGACCTCCTGGCGTTACCCCCGCCTCGGAACTCTCCGCCAATTACCCAGACCCCTTGGCCCATCGGCCAGGCCGCCCAGCTGGCTCTGACTTAGAGCACTCCGTTCATCACCCGTTTGTTGTGGTAAAAACCATTCGATGCCTAAGACGCGTGACCCTCCGTGTGCTTTTCCTGCAATAAAGATCGATTGGCCCGTTGTAAACTGCGCTGGGCCTGCAGAGGCGTGGACGAGGCTGCGCTCAGGAACCAGGACAGAGCCGACCTGGAATAGCGTGTGTGTGTGTGTCCGCCCCCACCGGGCTCCGAGGGGACGGGCAAGGGAGCACCTCCCCGGACGCTGCTGTGGGCGCACCCTCCTCCCAGCCGCCCGCTCACGGAGGATCCGGTTACGAAGACAGCTGGGCCCAGCCGGTGTGGCCCAGAGTTGACCTAGGAGCCAGGAGGTCAGGGTTCGATTCCTGGTCAGGACACAGGCCCGGGATGCGGGCTCGATCCCCAGGGTGGGAGGTGTAGGAGGCAGCCGATCAGTGATTCTCTCTCATCATCGATGTTTCTCTCTCTCTCTCCCTCTCCCTTCCTCACTGAAATCAATAAAAATACATACATTTTTATAAGACAGCTGCCTGGGCTCCACCTCCTCCAGCTTTGACTCAGCCGGGTCCTGGGTTGGCCCCGGGAGTCCTCCGGGAGACGGTGCTCGGACGGCGGGTCAGCCGTGAGCCGTGGAATCGTCACACCGGAGGCCCTGCCGTCCGCCAGGCAGGGACCGCGTCTCCCTCAGCGACAAGAGCCCTCAGCGGGCACCGCCACAGCGGGCTGGGGCGCCTCCTGAGCCACAGACACACGGGCCACGTGGGGGCGGCACCTATGGTCACGTCAGAGAATGAGGCTGTGGGAGGGTCACTTCCTGGCCCCGGAAATCCCTGTGAACACGTCTAGGACGGTTTTTCTGTAAATTCACTTTGGAGCCAAACGTGTAGGCCAATGGTCGGCCAACTGCGGCTCCAGAGCCACAGGCGGCTCTCTGGCCCCTGGAGTGTGGCTCTTCCACAAAACACCACGGCCCGGGCGGGTCTCTGTCGAAGAAGTGGCGTTAGAAGAAGTTCAAGTTTAAAAATGTGGCTCTCCAAAGAGATGTCCATCGTTCCACCATTGGTATCTGGCTCTGTGGGCTAATGAGTCTGCCAACCACCGGTGTAGGCAATTACATCAATTTTATTGGGTGTAAAATCAATCAAAACCACACCTGCTTTTTGGTCAGCTTGGCAAAAATAACACATTTTTTGGCGTGCCGCAGAATTTTGATAATGGATGTGTGCTGTGAGAGGAAAAAGGTTGCCAGTGGCTGACTTACCCCCCAATCCAGGCCTGGGGGAGGCGCCCGGTGCCCCCCACGTGCGGACGGCGGGAAGGGGGAGAGGGAGCCAGCCAGCCGAGCTCTCCTCTCAGTGGGGCTCCCTTTTTCCTTCTCCCTCTTTCCTTCCTTCCTGCTTTTTAGCCCTCATCAACCAGCCCGGGCGGCCGGACCCTCCCGCACACCGAGGTGGGGGGCGGACGGGGAGTCTGGGGCGTGCGGGGGGAGGGGCCCCCGGGGCTCAGAGTGCATCCTCGGATCCCACGCCCCCCCCCAGGCCGCCCTCCCCGGCTCTCAGAGCGTCCGCGGAGGGGCCAGAGCCGGGAGAAGGGGTTCCGTCTGTAACGTCAGGGACCAGAGCTACGTTCACCGTCCTGGCCCTGGGCCTCCCGTGAAGACACACACCGCCGCCGCCGCCCCCTTCACCGCAGGGGGAGCCCCGAGAACACACCAGCCCCCCGAGAACGCGCCCGCCGGCCGGGGCAGGGGTGGCTTCCCCCACGTCTGCCTGTGACGCCTGAGGAGCTGACAGCCGGTGGCAGAGCCGCACGGCCGGCCACCGGTGCCTCCGACACAAACAAGCCGGCACCGCTGTCAGGACCCCACCCCCAACGCTAATGCATCTCTCCCGTCCACACAGACAGGGCAGCCCGGTCGGGCCCCACCCCAAACACGCAGCTGCTGCTTTTAGGGGAAGGGGGAGGGAGGAGCTGCCTCCAGGTGAGTGTGGGAACGGCTCAACCCAGGGAGGGTTTGCCACCCCCAACCCGGCCCCTCGGTCCTCCGCCCGCAGATCTGCCTGCACCGGGGCCCCGGCGGTGGGTCTTTGCCGACAGGGGTTAGGAGTTCAGGAACGGAGACCCAGCCTTGGCCGACAAGGCCTCTGGCAGTCCCTCCTGGAAGAACAAGTTCTTAAAACAAATAGATTTTTATTGACTTCAGAGAGGTAGGGGGAGAAAGAGAGAGACAGAGACAGAGAACCACCAATGATGAGAGAGAATCACTGATCGCTGCCTCCCGCACGCCTCACCCTGGGATCGAGCCCACACCCCAGGCCTGTGCCCGGCCGGGAATGGCTCCGTGACCTCCTGGTTCCCAGCCCCTGAGCCCCGCCGGCCGGGCCAGGAACGCACTGTGAAGCGTCTGGTGAGGGTTCGGCTGCTTCGCCAGGAGTTAAGGCTGAGCTCCCTCTCAGATCCACGGTGGGGCTCCCCGCAGGCTGGAGCCAAGACAGAGGGGCCTGGGCTGTGGGGTTTCCTCCCATCACAGTCTCCCCGGGGGCATCGCCCTCTCCTCTGAGCCCTGGTCCCGCCCTCTCCGACCTGGTCCCCGCCCCCAGGCCTCCACGGAGCCACCCTGTGCTCAGCCGGCACAACGGCGAGCAGCGAGGGGCAGTCGCCTCTGAGAGCCCGTTGGTGGAGCGGCCATCGTCCGCGCACCGGGCCTGCGCCCGCGCCCGGGGCCCAGCCCGGCCTCCAGCCTCTCGGACCGCTCTGCCCGCCGGCGGGGTGTCCTCTGCTCAGAGGCCATGAAGAGCAAACGGGGAGCTGAGCCGCTCGGCGGACAGGACTCTGAGCCCCTCGCCCCTGACAGCCGGCTCTCCTCCCCCGCTGCCTGGGGGGCCCCCGGTGGGGGGGGTGGGCGCTCGGCCCCTCGCCCGCCAGGGTGATTGATTCTCCTGCACTTTTGACTCCGCCGAGTGTTTGCTTTGCGTTTGTCCAGGTATTTGGGGAAGATAAGCAGAAATGACAGCTTAAAAGGTATTCGGTCAGCACAGGCACAAACACAGCCGCCGAGCACCGTGCCCTTCCGTCCGCCGGCGGCCCCCGAGGGGGCGGCCCCCGAGAGGGCGGCCAGGGCGGCCGAGGGGTGGCGTGTCTGAGCGCGTCCTGCCCACACGGGACCCGCTTGGCCGTTTTGTTAAATTAGGGCCCGGACTCCGGGAGGGAGAACCGTGACTGTGGCCACGGCGCCATCCGTCGGCCTGCCAATCGCAGCGCCGTCCATCGGCCTGTCAATCACAGCGCCATCCATCGGCCTGCCAATCACGGGCCACCCATCGGCCTGCCAATCACAGCACCACCCATCGGCCTGTCACTCACGGCGCCATCCATCGGCCTGTCAATCACAGCGCCATCCATCGGCCTGTCACTCACGGCGCCACCCATCGGCCTGTCAATCACAGCGCCATCCATCGGCCTGCCAATCACGGGCCACCCATCGGCCTGCCAATCACGGCCCATCCATCGGCCTGCCAATCACGGGCCATCCATTGGCCTGTCAATCACGGGCCACCCATCGGCCTGCCAATCACGGCGCCATCCATCGGCCTGCCAATCATGGCGCCATCCATCGGCCTGTCAATCACGGCGCCACCCATCGGCCTGCCAATCACAGCGCCATCCATCGGCCTGCCAATCACGGCCCATCCATCGGCCTGCCAATCACAGCGCCATCCATCGGCCTGCCAATCACGGCGCCATCCATCGGCCTGCCAATCACAGCGCCATCCATCGGCCTGCCAATCACGGCCCATCCATCGGCCTGCCAATCACAGCGCCATCCATCGGCCTGCCAATCACGGCCCATCCATCGGCCTGCCAATCACGGGCCACCCATCGGCCTGCCAATCACGGCCCATCTATCGGCCTGCCAATCACAGCGCCATCCATCGGCCTGTCAATCACGCGCCATCCATCGGCCTGCCAATCATGGACCGGCGATGAGCGCCCTCTCCCGTGAGGGTCAGACCCCCCCCCCCCCGCGGCTCCTCGTGGCAGCTGCACCCCGGACAGCCCGCGCCCAGTGTCCCGCGGTCACAGGCAGGCACGTGATGGGGCTCGGAGGGCATCTGTGTCTCCATCACAGCCCCCGGGACCTGGAGGGAGAGGGACACAGCGGGGGGCCTGGGCCTGGGCCCGGGCGGGGATGGATGGAGAAGAAAAAGAGCATGAGCCCGGCGGGCGGGGTTCAGGGCTGAGCATTGACCTCTGAACCAGGAGGTCAGAGTTCGATTCCCGGTCAGGACACAGGCCCGGGTTGTGGGCTCCATCCCCAGGAGGGGCGAGCAGGAGGCAGCCCGTCTGTGATTCCCTCTCCCCTGGATGTTTCTCTCTCTCCCCCTCCCTTCCTCTCTGAGATCACTAAAATATATTTTAAAAGTAAATAATAAATAAGTAAATACGCCTAAACTCATGCTTTCACCCATTTCTCTTCCTCAAGCCTCTCCTGCCGCTCGCCTCACCCCGGAACTGCCCTCCTGGCGCCCAGGCCTGGCGGGTGCCCCCCGGGGTCTGGCGGGTGCCCCGTGGGGGTCTGGCGGGTGCCCCGTGGGGTCTGGCGGGTGCCCCCTGGGGGTCTGGCGGGTGCCCCCCGGGGTCTGGCGGGTGCCCCCCGGGGGTCTGGCGGGTGCCCCGTGGGGGTCTGGCGGGTGCCCCCTGGGGGTCTGGCGGGTGCCCCCCGGGGTCTGATGGGTGCCCCCGAGGGCCTGGCGGGTGCCCCCCGGGGTCTGGCGGGTGTCCCGTGGGGACCTGGTGGGTGCCCCCCGAGGGCCTGGCGGGTGCCCCCTGAGGGCCTGGCGGGTGCCCCCCGGGCTGAGGCCTGGTCCCCGCGACCCACTGTCCCGCTGGGCCGAGCCGGGTGCCAGGTGTGGCTGTAAGGCTGAAACGGGCGGTCTGGCAGGGCACCCCGGCCGCCGGCCGCAGCTGGAACTGAGAGGCCCACAGAGACGGTGCGGAAGCCGGAGGACATGAGCGGGGAACGCCGGGCGGGAAGGAGCCGGCGGCTCAGAGACCGGCCGGCGCCGGGACGGGCGCCCCAGCTCCGGGCGGGAAAGGAGGGAGCGAGGGGAGGAACCGAGACCCCCTCCCCCCGTCCCACACAGTGAGCCCGGCTCTTCCCGGGACCCCTCCCAGCCCGCCCTTCCCTCTGCGTCGGCCTTTGTGCCAGGTGCTCGCAGTCGGGGTCGGAGGCGCCTGCGCTGCCCCGAGAAGCAGCGGTGAGGGGGCCTCTGGGACCCAGCCCTTCGGGGTGTCCACAGGGCGAGCACCTCCCCCTACACCCAGACTCACCCAGGGTCCCCCAGGCTGCCGCTCCGGCCTGCGGCCCAGCTCCGGCTCCCGGCTCCCGGCTCCCAGCTCCTCGTTCCCAGCTCTCGGCTCCCGGCTCCCGGCTCCCGGCTCCCGGCTCCGGCTCCCAGCTCCCCATTCCCAGCACCTGCTCCCGGCTCCCAGCTCCTCGTTCCCAGCTCCCCGCTCCCGGCTCCCGGCTCCCGGCTCCCGGCTCCGGCTCCCAGCTCCCCATTCCCAGCACCTGCTCCCGGCTCCCAGCTCCCGGCTCCCCGCTCCCAGCTCCCGGCTCCCCGCTCCCCGCTCCCGGCTCCGGCTCCCGGCTCCGGGCAGCAGGCCCCGCTCTGACCATGTTCAGAGGCTGCCGCCCGGGGACATGTGTGCAGGGGAGGCAGCGCCCGTGACGACCCCAGATCCGGCCGGTGCCTGCGGGAGGCCCTCCCTCCCGCCCCGCCCCACGGGGGACTGGGCGCCCTGCTCCCTGCGGCGGCTCCTCGGCCCGGGTCGGGGTCCGGGATCGCCCCCCCGTGAAGGACCCACACGGAATGCCGCCGCCGGCACAGGAGCGGGTGCGGACGGAGGCTCCGCGGCTCTGGATGGAGGCTCCCCCCACCCCCGCCCCAGGCAGCTGGCGTGGGCGCCGGGCCTGCAGGTGCCGGCACTTCCCGCCACGGGGGCGTGGGGCGGGGGAGGGGATGCTCACGGCGCTGCCAGCCCAGGCCGAGCAGAGCGGCCGCTGCCGGAGGGGCAGGCGCTGGCCCCGCGGAGACGCAGTGCCGAGGCTGCAGGCGGACCACGCAGGGTCCAGGGGTCATTCCTAGATTGGCTTTCAGACAGAGAGGGCGGGGGAGAAGGATGGGGAGAGGGAGGGAGGGAGGGAGGGAGAGAGAAGGCGGGAGGGAGGGTGAGGGCGGGAGGGAGGGAGAGAGAACCATGGACCGCTGTGACCGGCTGCGTTCCCCGTGAGGACGGTGCCCCGCACGCCGGCTCCCGGGCGGCTGGCACAGCCGTGCACGCGGGCGCTGGTCAGAGGAGACTCTCAGGTTCGCGAGGAGGAGAATGCGTGTTAAACAGAATCCCGTCCCCGCCCGTCCGGCGATGTCGGCCGGTATCGTATGTGCCGTCCATCGGACGCGCGCCCATCCGCGGCTCCGTGCGGCCGCTTCCCGGGAACGGCCGAGCCCGGAGCAGGCCCCCCTCCGCGCGTGAGCCCTCGCCCAGCGCCGCCTCCGCCCGCCCCCTCTCGGGCCCGGTCGCTGTGACATCGCGAGCACGGCGCCTCTGAACGAGGCCCCGCCACCGGCACCGTCTGGGCCTCAGGAGAGGGGCCTGTATGTCACTTGGATTCCGAAAGAACATCCTTTGCAAGAATATGTGAGGGAGGCCGGGGAGGGGGGCTGGGGAGGGGGGAGGAGGAGGGAGGGGAGGGGGGAGGGGAGGAGGAATGGGGAGGGGGGCGGGGAGGGGGGCAGGGAGGGGGGAGGGGAGGGGAAATGGGGAGGGGGGCGGGGAGGGGGGCCGGGTGCCGGGTGCCGGGGAGGGGGGATGGGGACGTGGAGGGGGGACTAGAAGGGGGGCTGGGGAGGGGGGCCGGGGAGGGGAATGGGGATGGGGACAGGGAGGGGAGATGGGGAGGGGACATGGCAGCTCCGGGGGAGGGCCATGGGCAGGAGCGTCCCCTGTCAGTGTGAGGGTTCGGGGCTGGAGCAGGGTCTGCTGGCCTGCGATTTGCAGCGTCCCCGTGTCTGTTCGCGGGCACAGGCCGGAGGCAGGAACCGGCGTCTGCGGCCGTACATCGGCGTCTGCCGCGTGGGAACACAGATGCGATTGAACCGGAGCCGCCTGTGCCGGCGTCGGCTCCGGGCGGCCCTGGCAGCCGTCCTGTGGCGACACGTCTCCCGTTAACCCCCCGCGCCCCGGCCCGCCGCCAGGAGCCCGGGAGGCGGAGACGCACGGGCGGCTCCTCCAGCGGAGAAATCGTCCTCTGCGGCCTGTCCGGAGGGGGAGGGCGGGCGGGGCCAGCACTGCCTGGTCAGCGGTGAGGATTCCAGACAGAAATGCATCGAATGTCACTTTTCAAATCCTCGGGGCTCCTTCCTCCTCCAGCCAGATCCTGAGACCACGGCCGCGGTCCCCGCCCCAGCCCTCACGCTCGGCACCGGCACCGGCACCGGCAGGGTTAACGCCGCCCCCTCCGCCCAGAGGCTGGGATGGTCCCTCAGGCCCCTCCATCCGGCCAATCCCCACACACAGCGCTACCTGCCGGGGGCGGGGCGGCTGTGCCAGAAGCCTGTCCCTGCTTCTCAACGCACACACATGCACACACACAACCACATGTGTACGCACACACACACACAATGAGAAAAGAAAGCAAAGTCTCCCTTTGAGGAATGGCGCTGGCGCCCTCCCTTGAGCCTGTGCGTCTCAGTGGCCCAGGGAGGGGGTGCCGGGGTCCCCAGCATCGCCCGGAGCAGCCCGGGGCCTGGGGGCGGCCTAGCAGGAAATGCAGCCAGCTCCTCACTGCTGCATCCAGAGTGTGTGCACACGTGTGTGCATGTGTGCAGGTGTATGCACACGTTTACATGCGCACTCGCACCCATGTGCATTGTGTGCTCCTGTGTGCACCTGCATGCTTTGTGCTCGTGCATGCACATACGTGTGTGCGGTACGTGCACGCTTGTGTGAGCATGTGTGCTTTGTATGCATTTGTGCACACACATGGACATGTGTGCTTGTGAGCACGCACGCTGCTTTACCCAGGCTCCAGTCATCAGCAGAGAGCTCCGGGATCTGCTGGGACACATAATGGCTCTCAAACCTTTGACGTTAAAATGCTCCGTGATCACCTTCCATTAGCACAGCCGGGAGAGGCGGGCTTTGGCGGGAAGCACACGCTAATCCGCCTCCTCCGCCTCGCCGGCCCCGCCTCGCCTCCGATCATGGCCCAGACCTCTGCGCGCTCAGGGAGGCCATCAGTGGAGTTCTTTGGCTTCGCCGTAAAAAAAAAAAAAAAAAAAAAAAAGAATAGCTTGGGGTTTCACGGGGCCAGCGCCGGCCCTTCGTACACGCAGACTGCACATGTGGGGGAACACGGCAGCGGGCGCGTGGCAGGCGGCTTCGCCACGGCCGGAGGCGTCCACCGGAGACGGGAACCTCAGCCCAGACGCCAGCCAGCCAGGAGGCGAGCACCGGGACAGCCAGGATTCGGCAAAGGCGAGCCTCTCTCCTGGGCTCTCGGCACATGGGCCGCTGCTGCCGATCCTCACCCGTCTGCCTGCCGCCCCGCGTCCCCCCACTGACCGCAGGTGCCCTGTGGCCTCTGAGACGCCGGCCCGGCCTCATGTGCGAGCTGCGTGCTGTCCCCCGCACGCCTCTGGCTGCTGCCAGCTCCTGCAGCCCCATCGGCGTGGGCGTCTGTCCGGGGCCGGGGGTGCGGGTGGGATCGGGGCCGGGGATGCGGGTGGGATCGGGGCCGGGGATGCGGGTGGGATCGGGCCGGGGATGCGGGTGGGATCGGGCCGGGGATGCGGGTGGGATCGGGGCCGGGGATGCGGGTGGGATCGGGCGGGGGATGCGGGTGGGATCGGGGCCGGGGGTGCGGGTGGGATCGGGCCGGGGATGGGGATGCGGGTGGGATCGGGGCCGGGGATGCGGGTGGGATCGGGGCCGGGGATGCGGGTGGGATCGGGGCCGGGGATGCGGGTGGGATCGGGGCCGGGGATGCGGGTGGGATCGGGGACGGCAGGCCGAGGTGTGAGGGGGGGCACGGCGTGCTGCGGCCGTGGTGCGGGCGCCCTCTCTCGTTACTGCCGGACTCCAGCCGCACTCGCTGGCCAGGCTCTCGAGCCTCGGGGAGGACCTCGAGTCCTGGAGGGCGTGGCCGTGGGACCCCGCGATGTGTCTCCTGCGACCTCTCCCCCCGGGTCAGGAGGAGCCTCCGAGCGGAGGCGCCGACCACAGCCGCCCGGGGTCCCGCTCTGAGACCCCCCGTGAGGCTCGGAGCCTCTGGGCAGGGACCCGCCGTTGTCCGGGGACCGGGCACCCGCCCGCCTCTCTGACCGCAGCAGCCCGTCCGTAAAGCATCTCGGGGACGGCGGGGGCCGGGCTCACAGCCGCCCACGCCCACAGGGCCCTTTGTGCTGTGGGCGGAGTGTGGACTCATTTCTGCAGGTTTTTTAGGTTGGAAAGGGCCCCTGTGGCCGTCCGCACTGACCGTACCCTCCCCTGTGCTGCCTCCGGGGGCGCCGGCACCCGCCCAGGGCAGGGTGGCCGGCCGCAGCCCGCGCTGTGCGCTGTCCGAGCTGGCCCTGGGAGCGCCGGCGGCGTGAGCGCCTCCCGGCGGCGTGGCCGGCCTCTCGGGGCCGACGCCAGGCAGGGCGCCCTGTCCTGCTCGGTCCCGCCCACGGTCCCCCTGACGACTCCCAGTGTCTGTCCCCAGAGACGCCAGGGACGAGGCCCGGTCTTGTCCCCCGGGACTCGCTGACGTGGGTCCGGCCGACCCACCCGGCGGAGAGGCCAGCGCCATCGCAATCTGTGCACAGACGCCCTCCGCCCTGCGCTCGGCCTGTTCGGGGCACGGCCTGCGGGCGTTGCTGAGGCCGGGGGCCCGGCTCCCGCACTGAGAGGAGCAGGGGGACCGGGGAGCAGAGCGGCCCCGCACGGGGCCCGTCTGGTGCCTCCCTGTTCAGGGCGCTGTTCACCCCTAACACGCACACATCGGCTCGTCCCCCGCCCAGGGGGCTGGCAGCCAGCTGTGGGCGGTTTCCGTGGGGAACGGGGTGCGGGAAGGCCGCCTGCTGGGCCGGTCACCCCGTCCCCGGCGTCCGGCCGGCCCCTCCGCTCTCCTCTCTCCCTCAGGTGCCTCCGGGCCACTGATCTCCGCCCACAGAGGGGCCCTTTCCGGCCCCATTTCAGGGGCACAGGGGCCCGAGGCAGCCCATCGCCGACCCCGGGGCCCCCGGCGTCCGGCAGCCAGGCACAGAGGCGGCTCGCACCGCAGGCCGAGGGCAATGTCCTGTGACGCCGCTCCCGAAGCCGCCGACGGGGACGCACAGCCCACCCGCTGGGCCGCGGTCGGCAAACTCACTCGTCCACAGAGCAAATACCAACAGGGCGACGCCTCAGATTTCTCGAGAGCCACATGTTTTAAACGTGAACTAGATAGGCAGGTACATGGTTATTGACTTAATGAGGTCCTCCTCAGCTGGCCTTTGCTAAACACTCAAGGGCCCAAAGAGCCACCTGTGCAGGCGGCTCCCCTGGCCCAGCCTCCCGGCAGGAGCCGGCCCTGAGCCTGGGGAGGGGGTGCCAGCTGCACAGGAAGTCGGGGGTGGGGCGGCCCCCGTGGTTCCCAATGGCCAGGCTCTCCTCCCGGGAGAGGCAGCAGGGGTGGGGTGCGAGCTCTGCAGGGGAGGGGGCCCTGACCCAGGTGCTCACTGGGGGTCAGCGGTGTGGCCCCCGGGAGGTGCCGGAGGGTGGGGCCCTGCCTCCTCCGGCCCATCCCCAGCCGCAGCCGTGACCTCGGACCCGCAGCCCAGAGGAGGACACATCCATTCCCCTGAGCCCGTGTGCTCCCGGCCCCGGGGGCGGCCCTGCAGCCACATTTCCTCCCAAAGGACCAAGGAGGATCTCCAGGCCCAGCCGGGCAGCGGGGAGGGTCCCCGGGACCGCAGCCCTGATTGTCCCGTACATTTTTCATCAGGACATCTGCCCGGCTGGCTCCCCGCCTGCCCTCCCTTCCCCTCCCCTCCTCCTCTTCCCCTACCTTCCCTCGTCTTCCCCTCCCCTCTCTCCCTTCCTCCCCCTTCCCTCCCCCCTCCTCTCCTTTCCTCCTCTCCCTTTATCCCTCTCCTCCCACCGTACCCCTCCCCTCCCCTCCCCTCCCCTCCTCCTCTCCCCTGCCCACCCCCCCTTCCCCTACCTTCCCTGGTCTTCCCCTCCCCTCTCTCCCTTCCTCCCCCCTTCCTCCCCCCTCCTCTCCTTTCCTCCTCTTCCTTTATCCCTCTCCTCCCACCTTCCCCTTCCCCCCTCCCCTCTCTTCCCCGCCCAAGAGGCCCCTGACCAGCTGGAGGAGGAGGAGGAGGAGGCAGGGCCGCCCCTGGGCCAGGAGAGGCGGAGGCTGAGAGGCCGGGCTGCAGGAGGGGGGGCCGGGCTCGGGGACAAAGCCGCCAGCTGGTGGGGGAGGCCGGGTTGAGGCTGCAGAGAGAGGCCGGTCCACCTGCTGACCCGCTGGTCCGGCTGGGAAAGGGGGTGCCCGCCCCTTCCCCACCTGGCAAGGGCGGCCTCCGGCGGGGGTGCAGGCCGCCCCGAGACCCCCCTCCCCCGCGGAGGCCGGACAGGACGGCAGGCGGCTCCCGGTTCCCAGGCAGCCCCGCCCGGGAGCGGCGGGTGCGGGGCGGCAGGCACGTGCTCCCCTTCCCTGAGCCTGGGCCTGGCCGGGGTGCGGGCGCCGGGGGCGGGGTGCGGGGCTGGCTCCCCGCCGGCAGGTCCACCGGGGGGCGGGGGGCCTCAGACAGGGAGGCCGCACCCAGAGCGGCCCCTGTGCCCAGCCCGCCCCTCCCCTCCCCGGAGCCACGGCCGCTGTGGAGCCACAGCGCCGCCCAGCGGGCGCCGAGTGAGGAGCGGAGGGGAGAGAGGGGAGGGGAGGGAAGGGGAGGGGAGGGGAGGGGAGGGGAGGGGGGACCTGGGGAACCCTGTTTTTTCAGGGGACGCACCTGCTGGTGCTCCTGTCCGGCTCTGACCTCCGGTCACCCTTCCCCCCCCTGCAGGCAGCAGGTGTCAGGAGCCGGAGCCGGTGTGCTCGCAGCCAGAGCCCCGTGACCGTTAACGGGCGTCCCATCCCTGAGAGCCGGGAGCCGGTGTGACCATTAACGGGCGTCCCCGGGAGCCGGTGTGACCGTTAACGGGCGTCCCCGGGAGCCGGTGTGACCGTTAACGGGCGTCCCATCCCTGGGAGCCGGGAGCCGGTGTGACCGTTAACGGGCGTCCCATCCCTGGGAGCCGGTGTGACCGTGAACGGGCGTCCCCGGGAGCCGGGTGCGGCCGGGGAGCCGGAGGAGGAGGACAGAGACCGGGACGGGTGCCTCGGGCAGGACCAGAGCCCCCTCCCGTCCCCCTCACCACGCCCGGGGGACCTGAGGTAAGGACTTTGCCCGAGGTTCACCCACGTGCCCCCGGAGCTGGTCAGAGGCGGCCTGACCCAGGCGGGTCTGTCGGCGGGCGTTCGCTCTCCATTCACAGATGCTGACGAGCTGCTGGGCGCCGCACGGGGTGGGCGCTGGGCCTGGCGGCGAGCACACGCGGCCTGGCGGGGGGAGTGTTCCAGCGCAGGAGCAGAGGACACACACGCACACACGGTACGGATATGGGTGAGGAATGGACATGACGGTGTAGGTGCTGACGTAGGCGTGGGCGTGGACTGCACGTGGACAGAGCAGGTGTGTGAGTGAGAGGGCAGGGGCCAGGCGGGGACGGCCGAGGCTGAGTCATGGGAAGGGCCCTCCCAGGAGCGATGGGATGGGAGATGGGGGGCAGGAAGGAGCCGGAGGCCCTGAGGGGAGGAGCAGTGACTGGTGGGGATGGTGCTGGGTGCTGCACCTCCCCGGACTGCAGGGGGCAGCAGAGTGCTGGCGGCAATGAGGTTCCTGGGAGGAAAAGCAGGGCCATGGGTGTGCTGGGGGGCGGTCTCACAGCAGCCATCAGGCTTCGGGGGTTGAAGCGAGCTGGTTTGTAAAATACCCGGTGTGGTCGCCGGAGGGGAGGGGTGAGGGAGGAGGGGTCGGAGCACAGCTGACCGGGATGCCACGTGGGTGGTGGGCTCCTGGCGCCAGGCACTGATCTGTGACAGAGCCCACGCCTGCACCGTGTTCACGGCGACCCGTGTCCCCCCGAGGAGGTGCAGGAAAAGCCCGACTCCCTCTCGGGCTTAGGGAGCCCACGCGTGTCACAGGCGTGTACCGGCACCGGGCTCCGGTCATTGGAACGTGACAGCATGGAACAGAAACACGCCTTGAGCTCCGATCCTGTTTCACACGCTCAGGGCTCAGGACCGTGAGGGAACCCCCTCCCTGTGCGGCCGCGGGTCTGGCTAAGGCACGCTGCAGCTGACGCTGTTACCGGCCGCGGGGCTCGGTGACCGGGCGGCTGCCGAGGGGCGGGGGGCCGGCGGGGCCTTACCGGTCTGGGCAGAAGCAGCCCGTGTGCCAGAGCAGCTGGCGGGGAGCGCATTTGTGAGGTTTGTGGGTTTTTTGGGGGTGCCAGGTTTTACAAGCACGTGGACACACACAGAGCCCGCCGCCCGGGGATGCCAGGCCCCGGCGGAACCCTCTGGAACCGCGCGCGGGGGAGCTCGGGCGATGGCGGCAGCGGTCCCGGTGGGCCTGGCGCTCCGTGCGGAGCCCGGGAAGCCGGAAACGCACGTGGTCACACATCTGCCTGACGGGGGCCCAGCCCACCCCACGCTGTCAGACAGACGTGCTCACGGAGGTCTTTCCTGGAACGCTCCGACGGGCTGGGCTCGGACTCTGGGAGCAGGAAGCCAGCCCCTGTAAGACAGCTGCCTGGGCCTGGGCACGCCCCGGGCTCTCCCTCCTGCTCCCAGGAGGGCAGGCGTTTCCATAAGGAACCTCTGCCTTCTGGGGCACAGCTCCGGGACCGGTGCCCGTGAGCTCCCTCCCGCCCCCTGGTGGGCACAGGAGGGACTGGCTGGGAGGCCTCTGGCTTCCATTTTCATGAAACAAAATCCAGAAGAGCCGAACCCTAAGCAGGGATGGAACCAAAGACAGCTCGTTCCCCGTTCCCCACGTGATGGTTCTTAACGTTCAGACCAGCCACGAGGAGTGGCCAGGCAGACCTCAGCCGGGCCCGGCCCCAGGGAGCCACAGGCCCACGTGGGGTGCTCTGTACTGAGTTCCCGCAGCGAGAACCTGGCGACCAGGCCGCTGAAGATCGCCCGTCAGAGCGTGGGACCCCGTGGGACGCAGGTGCTGGGGCAGGATAGCGCAGGCCGGAGACACGGTGGGTGTATTTGCCCCCGTGAGGGCAGGAAGGGGGATCGGAGGCTGGTTCCCCGGGCAGCACGCCAGCTGTCCGGGCCGTGACGTCACGAACCCCAAGAACACAATTTGGTGTTTCATCTTAAAGGATCCGACACCATGTATCAGCTTTAAAAATGTCTTCGGCCAAGATTACATTTCCTTTTCTGTGCACAGATACAGAGCGGATACATTACCCGGAGTCCTTTAGAAAAACAGGACGAGATCGTTAACACTAAACATTATCACAATTTACGATTCCATAGCATGAACCTGGTAAGGCCTCACACATAATTACCTGGGGGGTGGGGGAGGGAGGATTGTCTCAAGAAGACAAGCGTTTATCCACCTTAGAACCGGAAGAGATTCTAGGTGACCGCCTGGTTCTGCTCCCCGCTTAAATCACAGAAAGCATCACTGTCACATGTTTGATCAAGTCACTCCTAACATTCCCCGACTCACCCAAGGCACCGAGCTGTTCAGCGCCCTCGCCTCTCAGCCAGCGTCTTCTAGCCAAACAGACCCCGAGCGGATGTCAGGGCCGTCACAGAGCCTCCTCAGAAAGCCCCTCCCGCCCTGTGCCCAGGCGGAAGGCGAACCGCACCGCGGTTGGTGAAGCCCAGCCCTCGGCCACGGGAGCCTGCGGGCCACGGCGCTGTGGCCACGCCGCTGCCCGGCCACGTGGGGATGTCCGGCTCAGGGCAGAACGCTCCCCGCCCCCAAAGCCAGGCCACGAGGGAAGGATGGGATGAAACAAGCAGAAGGTGATCCCATAATCCCAGAGAGGCCGTGAGCCAGGCTCCGGGGACCTCGGGGTTGTGGCCGCAGGGACAGGCGGACAGCAGACGGCTCCCGGGAGCCGGGACACGCAGACACGTCCTGGGGGGGAGTGTGTGGCTCCGGGATCCGGGGCTCGGCCAGGAGGATGGGGGAGGCCAGGCTGGGAGGACCCGCACGCCGCCATGTCCAGGTCCTGCCGGGGAGCAGGTGGGCCTGGCGGAGGCCGGGGCGGGACCCGGGCGGGAGGACTTCCTCGTGGCCGTGGACCTCGGCCTCGCACAGGACAGACTGGGGGGCCTTCGCTGGGACGGAGTGAGCCCCGCCCCCAGGACAGGCCGTGGGCCTGGGCGGAACCCTCGTGGCTCTTAGGGAACGTGGCCGTCTTCACCCCATCGGGCTGTCAGCGGAGCCAGAGCGATGAGCGGGGACACGGAGAGGTCTGTGCCCGATGCGGTGGCACTGCACTGGGACGTGTGCGCCCGCCCAGCTGCGAGGTGCCCGCAGGGCCGGGCACCGTCACGGCAGCTGCGGGCAGCGGTCGCGGACGAGGCCGAGCACGGCCTGCAGCACCTGCTCCCGGGAGGGGCTGGCGTCCACCGCGTGGCAGCCCGGGTCCTCCATCCGCTCGTAGCAGACCTCCACCCTGGACGGGGAGAGGAACAGGGTCGGCACAGGTCTCCGCTCGGCTCCCCGGCACTCAGCACTGTGCCACCCGCTGTGCCACCCACTGTCCCTCCCGCTGTCCCTCCCGCTGTCCCTCCCGCTATCCCATCCACTAAGCCACCCGCTGTCCCTCCCGCTGTCCCTCCCGCTATCCCATCCACTAAGCCACCCGCTGTCCCTCCCGCTGTCCCTCCCGCTGTCCATCCACTAAGCCACCCGCTGTCCCTCCCGCTATCCCATCCACTGAGCCACCCACTGTCCCTCCCGCTGTCCATCCACTAAGCCTCCCGCTGTCCATCCACTGAGCCACCCGCTGTCCCTTCGCTGTGCCACCCGCTGTCCCTCCCGCTGTGCCACCCGCTGCCCCTCCCCTGTGCCACCCGCTGTGCCACCGCAGCTTGAAGCACAGTCCCCATGGGGTCACCACCACCTCTCTGGCGCCAGCTCTGCCCACAGGCCATGCTTGAGACACTGTGTTTAGTGCCTGAGAGGGCCCGGCTGCGTGGATCAGTGGTTAAGTGCCCACCTAGGAACCAGGCAGTCACAGTTCGATTCCTGGTCAGGGCACAGGCCCGGGTTGTGGGCTCGATGCCCAGCGTGGGGCACGAGGAGGCAGCCGGTCCCCGATTCTCCCTCGTCATCATCATCATCATCTCTCTCTCTCCCCCTCTCCCTCTGAAATCCATAAAAATAGGTATTTTTAAAAATACCTGCTGGGTTAGGAGTGCTGTCAGCAGCCAGCATTTGGGTCCCCACTGCCCGCCGTACAGAAGGTTCTGTGTGAGCCTCCCCTCGCACACCCGGTGACCCTGGGAGGAACCCCTGCACCCCCATGTGCAGACCGAGCAGCAGAGGCTCAGAGATCACAGGTCCCATGCCCATGACAGAGGACTCTGCGGCCTGTGCCCAAGGGTTTCCGACCAGCCTGAGGCCAGAGGCCACACAGCCTGAGGTCGTCAGGTCAGCGTGCCAGAGGTCACACAGCCTGAGGTCGTCAGGTCAGCGTGCCAGAGGTCACACAGCCTGAGGGCATCAGGTCAGCGTGCCAGAGGTCACACAGCCAGAGGGCGTCAGGTCAGCGTGCCAGAGGTCACACAGCCAGAGGTCATCAGGTCAGCGTGCCAGAGGTCACACAGCCTGAGGTCGTCAGGTCAGCGTGCCAGAGGTCACACGAGCCAGAGGTCATCAGGTCAGCGTGCCAGAGGTCACACAGCCTGAGGTTGTCAGGTCAGCGTGCCAGAGGTCACACAGCCTGAGGGCATCAGGTCAGAGTGCCAGAGGTCACACAGCCTGAGGTCGTCAGGTCAGCGTGCCAGAGGTCACACAGCCTGAGGTCGTCAGGTCAGCGTGCCAGAGGTCACACAGCCTGTGGTCGTCAGGTCAGCGTGCCAGAGGTTACACGAGCCTGAGGTCGTCAGATCAGCGTGCCAGAGGTTACACGAGCCAGAGGTCATCAGGTCAGCGTGCCAGAGGTCACACAGCCTGAGGTCGTCAGGTCAGCGTGCCAGAGGTCACAGAGCCTGAGGTCGTCAGGTCAGCGTGCCAGAGGTCACAGAGCCTGAGGTCGTCAGGTCAGCGTGCACACGCTCTCCCCGGCGTCTCCGCGCTCCCCGCCCCTCCCCCGGCGCGGGCGTGACACCTACTTCTGCCGGAAGGCGCTGTTGGCCTCCAGCTCCTCCTCCTCGGCGGTCCTCTCCAGGCCCCGGCCTCGGATCCGCTCCCTCCGCTCCTCGGGGCTCACGGTGAGCAGCACCACCAGGTCGGGCCGGAGCAGGTCCTTCGGCCACTGATAGATGGGGTGGCGGGCCGGGGGCAGGTGCTGCACGGCCCCGCTCACCTCGGTGGCGATGGCGTAGGCGGCCGTGCTGTGCCAGAACCTGGGGGGAGGGGGGGGAGGGGCGGTGAAATCCCGTCCGCAGGAGGAATCCGGCGGGTACCAGCCACAGGGACGGCTCTGCTCCAGCCCCCGAGCACGGCACCCAGTAAGTAAAAAAACCCGCATCCTATGCCTAAAGTATTTATAAGACGTCAAGAACAGCCAGCCTGGCGTGGCTCAGGGGCTGAGCACCGGCCTATGAACCAGGAGGTCACAGTTCAATCCCAGTCAGGGCACAGGCGGGGTGCAGGCTCGATCCCCAGTGTGGGGTGTGCAGGAGGCAGCCGATCCATGATTCTCTCTCGTCACTGATGCTCCTCTCTCCTCTCTCTCTTTCTCTCTGTCTCCCCACTTCTTCTCTGAAATCAATAAAAATGTATATTTTTAAGGAGTAAAATGCGGTGGACTCCCCGCAGAGCTGGCTCCTCAGCGGGAACTGCTCTCAGGGTGAGCCTGCTGTCCATCGCCTGCCCGTCTCCTCCAGGGGCTCATCCGTCTCCGGCCGGCGTGCTCTGTCCAGCGGGCCCCGGAGCGGACAGACTCTCACGACTGAGCGTGCAGTTTCAGAAGGGACACGTGTCCCCATAAACATGCCTTCAGAAGGACGCACAGCGTGCGCATACGTGCTGGGGACACACTGTGGGTATCACCCTCTGCTGCCACCGTGTGCTGTTCCGTGACAGCAGGGCACCGGGCAGGTGGCCGGCACACGCCCGCCGACTCAGCCAACGAGCTGGCAAACCGCCGACGTGGCGGACGGCGAAGGGGACGGTGGCCACGGTCCCAGCGAGGCAGCTCAGGGCCCGGGCAGGCGGCGTCTCTCACGCCTGCGCTGCTGGGCAGGACGGTGGAGGGTGCTCCGTGCCCACCAGCCTTAGGACAGCGTGTGCAGCCTCCTGAGCGCCAGGCCAGGTGATCCACGCATCACAGACGCTAGTTCCCGTAACAAACACAGGCATGTGCACACACGCACACATAGGCGCATGCACATGCACGCGAGCACACACACGTGCACACACAGGCATGTGCACACACACAAGGCACACACATGCACGCGAGCACACACACGTGCACACACAGGCGCGCGCACACAGGCGCGCGCACACACACATGCATGCACCCACGCCGGGAGGCCGTGCGCCCCTCGCCCACCTGTCCACCACCACGGGGGCGCGGGCGGACGCCGCGGCGATCTCGGACGCGGAGATGTAGTTGCCCAGCGAGTAGAAGGCTCTCCGCACGATGTCGGGCTCGTCGTCGAAGGCCGGGCGCCACGGGCCGAGGCCGGCGGGCGGCGACCGCAGCAGCGCGGCCCCCAGGGCGTCGGCCAGCGCCCGGGTCAGGGTGGTTTTGCCTGCGGGCACAGCACGGCTCAGCCCCACCCCGTCACCCCTCCCGGGCGGCGCTCCGCGGGGAGCAGAGCGGCCCCTCCCCGGCCCTCAGCGCGCTGAGGTCCCGCGGTGCCCGCCACCTCGCTCCTTCGGCCGGGCTAGCCTGGGAGTGTGCAGGCTCGCGTCACAGACGCCGGCAGGCCCTGCGGACCCGGGACCCGCTCTTGGGTGTCGGCATACTGGGAGGGGACCCAGCTGGCCCTCCGTGGACAAGGGACGGCCAGCTCGGCGTGGAGGCCGGTCGGCGCTGCTGACGCCTCCCGCCTGCCAGCCGCCTCGCCGGGGACACCACTGTTCCCGAGCACGGCTCGTCCCCTGGCGGGCCAGGGTGGCTCAGCAGTGAGCGCTGACCCAGGAATGAAGAGGTCACCGGCTCAGTACCCGGCCAGCACACCTGCCCAGGTTGTGGGCTGCATCCCCAGTGTGGGCTGTGCAGGAGGCAGCCGATCCGTGGCTTCCTCTCAGTGATGTTTCTCCCTCTCCCTCTCCCTCTCCCTCTCCCTCTCTCTCTTTAAAGAAAGTAATAGTAATAGTAATGGTTATAGTAATAGCCATGTCTGGGGTCTCTCCTCTGCCCTCAGCCGCACCTCTGCGTGCGCTGGGGCTGAGCACCTGGCCTCCATGGTGCTCTCACTCCCACGGCTTCCGCCGCCTCCCGCCGGCCGGGGGCTCCGGGCACTGGGCACCTGACCACACCTCTGCAGGCGCCCATTCTCCGCGGGGAGGACCCGTCCACCTTCCTCCCGGCGGAGCCCCTCTCTGGGCCAACACCCCCCCCCCACCAACCCCCCCAGCTCTCCCCGTCTCCGACCCCCTGGCCTCCCACCCAGGCCGCGCCCACTGCCACCCATGTCCCTGGGCTCCACCCCAGGCCGCCCAGGGGTCACACCCCAGCCCCCTCGGCTCTGTGTTCTCTCCGGCTCCCGGGCCACGCCCAGGGAGCGGCTCACCGGTGGCGTCCAGGCCCTCCACCACGATGACCGGGAAGGGGCCTCGGGGCAGCTGCCGGGGGCCCCGGTCCACCAGCTCCAGCACGGCCCGGGCCGCGGGCAGGAAGGGCGTGCACTGCGGACAGCCAAAGCGAGCGTCAGCTTCGGGGGAGGATCCGGGGAGAGGGGTCAGGGAGGGTCATAGGAGGGTCGGGGGGCCTCCGCTGAGCCGAGCAGCCTGGAGCCCAGGCTGGCACCACCCGGTTCAGTGTGTGGACCTGGGGGGCGGGGGGCTGCGGCCACGGTCAGGGTCCCGCCTCCCCGAGGAGGAAGTCAGGAGTGACACCCCACTACGGACCAGCGCCCCCAGCGATGGGGAGACCCAGGCCGCCTGGGAAGCACGTCCAGACCTGGAGGGTGGGCTGCACCACGGCGGCTCTGAGGAGAGCAGTCCCCCCCCCCCTGCCCCGCCTCTCCATCGCTCCTGGTGGAACCCCGCCCTGCGGGTGGGAGTGAAGGGAGCACTGGGTCTCAGGGACCCAGCCTAGCCAGGGCCGGGGCCAGGGGCGCCCCGGGGGCGGCCGCACTGTAGGCCCGGATTCCTTCTACAAGCTGATGGGGTCACCCCACTGCGGCCCCCACCCTGGCACTCCGGGCTGAGGCGTGTGCTTGGCTGAGCCGGGCATCTGACCGCTCTGGCAGGGGCGGCCCCAGCATTCCCTCTGCGGCTGAGGAAACAGATGCAAAAACACTTAAGAAACTTGCTGAGCCCGGCCGGCGGGGCGCAGGGGCTGAGCACCGACCTATGAACCAGGTCACAGTTCCGTTCCCGGGCAGGGATCAGGCCCGGGTTGGGGCTCCATCCCAGGGTGGGGCGTGCAGGAGGCAGCTGACCATGATCCTCTCTCATCACTGAGGTTTCCCTCTCTCTCTCCCTTCCTCTCCGACATCAACAAAAATAATAAAAAATAGTAAAATAAATTTAAAAAGTGAAGTGACACAGGCCCTCGATGCCAGAGTCTGGATTTCACCCCAAGCGGCCGGGCCTGCAGGGACACCCCATCAGCTTGTCCAATGACTCCGGGCCCACAGTGTGGCCGCCCGGGCGCCCCTGGAACCGGGGCCCTGGCTAGGCTGGGCCCCCGAGAACCCTGGCTCCTGAGCCCTGAGGGGCCCAGTGCCCCCCCTTCACTCCCACCCGCAGGGCGGGGTTCCACCGGGGGCGATGGAGAGGGGAGCGGGCGGCTCAGTGGTTGAGCAGGGGGCCTGTTTCAGTCTCCGGGACTTACCCCAGGGCCTGCCTTTCCCCACCCCACCTCCCGGTGAGGCCCTGAGCTGATGCCATCCCCGCACCCGCGGCTCCTGTCCTGTCCAGCTGTGCGCCAGGGGCAGGTGCCCGCACCTGTGGGCGCCCCTGGCGGCTGGGCTCTCCAGGGGGCCGGGGGTCTGGGCAGAGCCGGGCAGGCGGCCCCGCCCCCGCCCTGTCCCCCGCTCCTCGGACTCGGACCCCCTCGGACCCGGGCTCCGTCCCCCGCCACTCACCGCCTCCAGCACGGCGCGCGCGGCCTCGCGGTGCGGGAAGACGGCCGCGCGGGGCAGGTCGGGCACCGCGGGGTGCAGCGCGGGCTCGGGGGCGGCCACCACGCGCTCGGGCTCCGCCTGCCGCCACTCGCGGCCGCCGCGCAGCTCCCACGGGCGCTGCCACAGCCGCAGGCCCGCGCCGCCCGCGTCCTCGCCCCCGAACTCGCCCAGGCTGGGGCGCGGCGCCTCCAGGCACGAGTCCAGCAGCGCCAGCAGCGCGCGCCGCGTGGCGGGGCCGGCGCCGGGGTCGCGGAGCAGCAGGCCCCGCTGCAGGCCGCCGCCGCCCGGCCGGTAGCTCAGCAGCCGCAGCCGCTGGCAGCGCCCCAGGGGCCCGCGGCGCAGCGCGGGGAGCAGGCGCCGCAGCAGCCGCGCGGCGCGCACGCGGGCGGCGAGGTCCGCGCCCGGCGCCGCGGGCACCAGCAGCGCGTAGCTGCGGCCCGGCGGGCCCAGGAGCGCGGCGGCGCGCGGGTCGGGGGCGGTGCCCTCGGGGCCCGCGGAGCCCTCGGCGCCCCCGGCGCCCACCGCGAAGTGCGCCAGGCCGCCGCCCGGGAGCTCCAGCGCGAAGCAGCGGGGCTGCGCCATGGCCGGCGGGCGGAGCGGCGGGGCCAGGAGCGCGAGCAGGCGGCCGGCCGGGGCCATGGGCGGCTCCGCTCGGTCCCGCAGGAACGGGGCGCGGCCGGGAAACCGAAAGCGAAGCGGGGGCGGGGTGCCGAGCGGGGTGCCGGGCGAAGTCCGTGCCAACAGGCGGGTGGGGGAAAGGCCGCTCCCCGCTCCCCCAGCACCCCCTTCCCGCCTCCCCGGCTCCCCCGGGACCTCGGACCCGCCTCCCGGGCGCGGGCTCCCCTGGCGGCGCCGGGCGGCACTGCGCCCGCGCGGAGCTCCCAGCGCAGAAGGCCCTGGGTGTCTGTCTGTCTGTCTGTCCGTGTCCGCACTGGCCCTGCAGACGCCTCACCGCAGGGACCTGCAGGGCTTGCAGCCGTTTCCGGACCGGACTCCCCGCCCTGACCCCCCCTCCGCCCTGGCGCAGGCCCAGGCCCGCCCGGAGCTGCCAGGCCTCGGCTCTTTCCTAGCGGCCCCCTTCTCCGGCGGGGACCCCGGCTGTGGCCTCCCTCCGAGGCCTGTCCCCCTGCGGCCCGGAGGGAAGGGGGGGTCACCATGGGCTGTGTGCCTGCGCCGTGGACACAGACAATGGGGGGAAGGGTGGGGTGGGGTGGGGACCGGAGCAGGCTGGGAGAGGTCAGCGGTGGGGGGACGGGGGAGGAAGACCTATGTGATACTTCCAACAATAAAGTTAAAAATAAACAAGCGGCCGGCACACACCAACCCCGGGCCCAGGACCTGCCACAGGGCCCCCGGGGTGCTGGGGGTGGTAAGAGGCCCCTGCGCCATCTCGGCCTCCTCTCACAGTGACTTGGGTGTTTTCCTTCCGGTGGGCTCGATTGCTGATCTTACAAAGGATCTGGCTGACCAAGAAAAAAGATTCCCTGAAGGAAATCCGGGGCCTCTGGCATTGAGATCGAGGTGCCAAACCGAAGATGAAGTGAGAACAGCTGAGCCGTCCGAGGGGAGAATGTTCGATGAGAAAGGAAACTTGCTGATTCACACAGCTGAGCGCTTTTTGAAATAGTTTTATTGATTTCAGCGAGGAAGGGAGAAGGAGAGAGAGAAACATCAATGATGACAGAGAATCACTGATTGGCTGCCTCCTGCACGCCCCCCACTGGGGATTGAACCCGCAACCCAGGCACGGGCCCTGCCCTGGAACTGAGTGGCGGCCTCCTGGATCATAGGTCGGTGCTCAGCCACTGAGCCACGCCAGCCCGGCTCCTCTGGGTCCTGCATCCTCCTGGGAGCCTTTCTGGACTCTCCCACGCCCCCTGCACCTCCCCACCTGTTCTTAATTCAGGCTTTCTCTCCGTTTCTCCCACTCCCCCCTACAGGACACGGGAAGGTCATGGCAGGCCGTGTCTGAGCCCATCGGGGTGGCCTGGTGTGGAACACGGAGGCGCCACGTCCTCACTCGGGAAGGAGAACCACTAACAGAAATAATAATGTACAGACCGCACAATAGACACTATACATCCTTATGTATCAGGGCAATGGTAGCAGAGTAGTAAGAAAAGGAACTCGGTCTGAAAGCTACATTATACAGATTACTAAAAACGCCCGACACTGAAAGAGCTTTACTCAACTGTGTTTTTCACAAGCAACAATTGGTATCTGAAATAAGAATGTCATTATATATATAAAAAATTCCCGGCAAGGGCACGGTCTCGGCTGCCGGTTTGACCCCTGGTGGGACAGGGATCGGGGGGAGGCAACCGATGGATGTGTCTCTCTCACATCCATGTGTCTCTCCCCACCCCTTCTCCATCTCTCCCTCTTTCCTTCCCTCCCTCCCACTCTTTCTAAAAGCCAATGAAGTATCGAATAAGACTAGTAATAATAATAGATAAATGAGCGAGAGCAGGCAGACCTAGGGGGCAGCTGGAGAAAACAGGACAGGGTCCTCCCGGTGCCGGAGGGAGGCCCTGGGAGAAGGTCGTGGAGAGGTCAAGGTCGGAGTGAAAAGCCATCCCTCTGTCGGGAGTTCGCTGTGTGCACATCCATGACTCCGTGTGCCTCTGCGCGCTCAGGCACGTCTCCTCACGCACCGCGGGCCCCGCTGTGAACAAAGCCCACGGGCGCCACGTCAGGCCCGGGAACGCCGGGAATGTGGACGTGCCGACCGGCAGCTCAGGCTCGGAGCTCGGCGGTGACCTCTGCCGGGGTGACCTCTGCTGGTGTGACCTCTGCCGGGACCCAGCACCACGACTCGGAGGGAGAAGGGAGCCGGCTGCCGGGCCTCACTCCGGGGTGAGGACGGCGGTCAGGGAGAAGACGCCGGGTTCAAGGGCACCACAGCCACTGCCGGTTGCTGGGAGCCCTGCAGGAGGGACTGACCTCCTGATCATACGTGTGTTCACATGTTAGTGTTTTAAAAACATATCTTTATTGATGTCAGAGAGGAAGGGAGAGGAACAGACGGGGAGAGAGAATCATCAGTGATGAGAGAGAATCACGGATCGTCTGCCTCCTGCCCGCCCCACACTGGGGATGGAGCCCACAGCCTGGGCCTGGGCCCTGACCGGGAATCGAACCCTGACCTCCTGGTTCCTAGGCCGGCGCTCAGCCCCTGAGCCAGCCGGCCGGGCCGGGTATCTGACACACCGGAGGCTGCCAGTGAACACCGCTGATGGAAGAAGAGAGGAAGGGAAGGTGCCTGAATGCGTGAGTGAGAGACGAGTGAGTGAGTGAACGAACGAATGAACATGAGACCGGAGCCTGGACCCACCGCCTGAGAAGGAACACGGAGGGTGTGATGATAGGATCCGGGGTGAGCAGGGTGGCACGTCTGAGATCCTAGCTCCATCCCGACGCCCAGCTGACAAGCCCCTCTGGCTGTGAACTCGGTGCGGGGAGGGCAGCCCGGGCCCGGCGCTCCGGGGCGGCGCGGTGCTGCCACTGTGCCCACGTCACACCAGCCCGGCCGGCGGGGCTGAGGTGGCGTCCACCCAGGAGCCAGGCGGCCCCGGATGGATTCCCGGGCAGGGCACAGGCCCGCTGTGGGCTCCATCCCCAGAGCGGGGCGGGCGTGCCAGAGGCAGCCGGTCCGTGAGTCTCATCACTGATGTCTCTCTCCTCTCCCTTCCTCTCCGAAACCAATAAAACGTATTTTTAGAAAGAGAGGCATTACGCCCTGCCACCCTTCCAGTGCCCGTGCAGACGGACGCCCCGTCACCGAGAGCTCGGGGCGGAGAACGTTATCTCCCAGTGAGCAGCCGCTGAGCCCAGCCACACCTCCGGCCTGCGCTCTGACGCCCGCCCGGGCGTGCGAGGTCGCCGCCCTGCCCTCGGGGACGTGGTGGGAAGAGTAAACAGATTTGTTTTCGTTTCCTCCTGCACACGTGATCTAAAAAAACCACAAACATACGCTGGTCTGAGCCAGACGGGTGTGTGTGTGTGTGTGTGTGTGTGTGTGTGTCAGGGCTGTGGGGGAGAGCACTCAGTCAGGTTGCATCAGCAGTCAGCACACACCCCCTCCTGTCGCCCTCAGGGTTTCAGTTCCACTTTCCGGGACACTCCGTCTCGGTTTCTTCCCAGACAGGAAGGACTCTCTGCAACAGCCATGCCCCGCCCCCCCGTTTCCCCCCCCGCCTCCTCCCTTCCTCCCCCGGGTCCCCCCACCTCACGCAGGCTCGGCCTCAGCGGTTCCCACACATGCAAAGCCCTCGGTCTGGGGGTTGCAACAGCTCAGGTGTTTGCAGCCGAAGGGAGGTCCGGGGAGATAGATGGGACCCAGAGCCTCGGGGCTCCCACGGGGACCAGGACGCTGAGCCCACGCCCGCACAGAGCTCGCCGCAGAGGCAGAGAGAACGCGGCACAGCCTCCCAGTGCTCTCTAAGAAAACCGTGACCATCCACAGCCCGCCTCCTTCCTGCCAGCCACCTGGTGCCTGGCCCGTGTGGCTCAGTGGACAGAGCGTCAGCCTGTGGACAGAAAGGTTCGATGCCCAGTCAGGGCACAGGCCCGGGCTGTGGGCTCCACCCGCACTGTGGGGAGTGCAGGAGGCAGCCGGTCCATGATCCCCTCTCACCATCCATGTCTCTCTCTCCCTCTCCCCCCTCTCTGCGATCAGTACAAACACATTAAAGATTAGCACTGCAAACATGGAGTGAAGGGAACAGCCTGGACGGGTTGGGGTGCACGGTCACCATGGCTGTGGTCTGAGGGGGTCACGGGGCGAGTGAGGGGGTCACAGGGGGAGTGAGAGGGTCACAGGGGAAGTGAGGGGGTCACGGGGCGGGTGAGGGGGTCATGGGGCGAGTGAGGGGGTCACAGGGGAGTGAGGGGGTCACGGGGCGGGTGAGGGGGTCATGGGGCGGGTGAGGGGGTCACAGGGGAGTGAGAGGGTCACAGGGGAGTGAGGGGGTCACGGGGCGAGTGAGGGGGGTCACAGGGGAGTGAGGGGGGTCACGGGGCAGGTGAGGGGGTCACGGGGCGGGTGAGGGGGTCACAGGGGGAGTGAGAGGGTCACAGGGGAAGTGAGGGGGTCACGGGGCCGGTGAGGGGGTCACGGGGCGGGTGAGGGGGTCACGGGGTGGGTGAGGGGGTCACAGGGCGGGTGAGGGGGTAATGGGGGAGTGAGGGGGGTCACAGGGGAATGAGGGGGTTACAGGGGGAGTGAGGGGGTCACAGGGGAGTGAGGGGGTCACAGGGGAGTGAGGGGGTCACAGGGGGAATGAGGGGGTTACAGGGGGAGTGAGGGGGTCCCAGGGTCGGTGAGGGGGTCCCAGGGTTGGTGAGGGGGTCCCAGGGTCGGTGAGGGGGTCCCAGGGCGGTGAGGGGGTCACAGGGCGGTGAGGGGGTTACGGGGGAGTGAGGGGGTCCCAGGGTCGGTGAGGAGGTCCCGGGGCCGGTGAGGGATCACAGGCAGATGCAGTCAGCGGCCGCGGGCAGGGCGGCGGCGGTCACACCTTTCGCAGGGACCTTCCCCGCGGCGCCGGCGAAGGGGACGAAGGTGAGGACGGTGAAGGTGAGGGCCGGAGCCCTCGGTGACGTGGGTGAGTCAGCGGGGACAGTGGGGCCGCCCGCGTCTATCGCGATGGCACCGGTGCAGGGAGCACAGCCGGCCGGGCGTGATCGCCTGGCCCCGCGCCAGCTCCTGGGGGAACAGAGAACCGAAACTCAGCCGCTGAGCTCAGGGGGTGTGTCCGCCGCGGACGGTGTTTGCACACATATAAGCGCGCGGAGCGGCCGGCCACCCGCTCACCATGTGGACGCTGGCTGCCCTGGCGGTGCCCGGGAGGCTGCTGGGCGCGCTGTGGAGCCTCCTGGCGCCCCTGCTCCTGGGGCTCTGGGCGGCGCTGCGGCCGGCGGGGCCCCAGGGGGGCCGGGGGCTGCGGGAGGGGCGGCCGGAGGGCCCGGGGCCCCAGGGGGCCCGGGAGAAGGAGGAGGAGAAGGATCAGGACGGGCCCCTCACGCCCACCAGCGTCAACTACCACTTCACGCGCCAGTGCAACTACAAGTGCGGCTTCTGCTTCCACACAGCCAAGACCTCCTTCGTGCTGCCCCTGGAGGAGGCCCAGCGGGGGCTGCGGCTGCTCAAGGAGGCCGGTGAGTCCCCCAGGCATCGGGCCCCGCCCCCGGCACGGGCGGGGGGCGCACAGGGGGGGCGCACGGGGGGGGGGCGCACGGGCTGGGGGCCCAGGGGCGGGGGGTGTGCCCGTTACCTGCCTGTTCACCTAGACTCCCGGGGAGAGGGTGTTCGCCTGGAGGCCCCCCAGCCTGTGAGCTCGTCCATGGCGACGAGCTGGCCAATCACAGCACCCCTGAGAGCAGAGGCCCAGGAGGGACCAACAGCTGGGATTCGGGGTGCCCTTCGGGACTGTTCCGGGCAGGGTCGGGGCACCCTCTTTGTAAAGCCCCTTGGGGAGAACAGGACACGCAGGCCCGGGGGAGTCCTGGGCCGCCACCTTCACTGTGGGTCTGGGGGAGGAGTGGGCAGGAGGGGCATGCCGGCCGGTGGCCAGGCACAGGGCTGCCCGGCAGAGAAAAGAAGGCTTTGGCGTCAGGTGATGATGGCTGTCTGTGCCGGACAGAGAAACGGGAGAAAAATGTGCCTTGGCCCTGGCTGGTGTGGCTCAGTGGGTAGAGCACCGGCCTGTGGGCAGAAGAGTCCCGGGTTCAATCCTGGTTGGGCCTGTGTCTGGGTCTAGGGCTCTGTCCCAGTGGCGGGCGTGCGGGGGCGTGCGGGGGGCGTATGGGTGGCTTGCAGGGGGTGCGGGGGGCGTGCCGGAGCAGCAGGTCTGGGCGCTCTCTCACCGAGGCGTGTCGGCCCCAGGCATGGAGAAGGTGAACTTCTCCGGCGGGGAGCCGTTCCTGAAGGACCGTGGCGAGTACCTGGGCCGCCTGGTGCGGTTCTGCAAGCAGGAGCTGGGCCTGCCCAGCGTGAGCATCGTCAGCAACGGCAGCCTCATCCGGGAGCGCTGGTTCAAGGAGTACGGTGAGCGCCTGCTGCTCTTCCTCCCTCCCTCCTCTCTCTCTCTGTCCCTGCCTCCTTCCCTCCCTCCCTCCCTTCCTCCCGGCCAGGCCTGCCGGCGAGGGGACCACGCAGGCTTGTTCTAATCTCCGCGCAGCTGCGTGTGGGGAGCGGTGTGAGTCCGCAGGGCTCCCGTTCACACGTGCTGGGGCAGATAACAGTGTGTGTGCGCACAGCCTCGGCGGCCGGCCTGCCCGGGGGAGAGAGCGGGGGCTGGGCTCCGGTTCCCCACCGGCAGGCAAGCCCCACCGCTTTGCTCATCAGTTATCAACGGTCAGGCTCCTGAAAGTGAGCAACCGGGCCAGGGTTTGGCTCAGCGTGTGCCCCCAGCCCCTGTGCCCCCGTCCGTGCGCCCCCCTCCCCCCTCCTTCCCCGCTGAAATCAATTACACACACACACACTAATAAAAAGGTAATATGTTAATTAGACCAGACAGCCGAACGAACTTCCAGATGACCTTTTGGACGAAACCGGGTCTGTGAGGGCCGAGCCCCTTGCATGAATTTCGTGCACCGGACCTCTAGTGTGTGTGTGTGTGTGTGTGTGTGTGAGTGTGTGTGTGTACATGTGTGCGTGTGTGAGCATGTGTGTGTGTGTGTGAAAAGATGTAGGTCTGCAGAGCTCCAGCACACCAACGCCCTCAGGAGTGAGTGAGGCCCTGGAGGACGTGCGGGTAGTAGCTCACACACACTTACATACACACACACACGCACGCACACACACACACACACACACACGCACGCACACACACACACACACACGCACGCACGCACGCACACACGCGCACACACACACACATGCACACACACTTACACACACACACACACTTACATACACACACACACGCACGCACACACACGCACGCACGCACGCACGCACACACGCGCACACACACACACACATGCACACATGCACGCACACACACACACATGCACACATGCACGCACGCACACACACACACGCACGCACGCGCACACACACACACACGGGCTTGTAAACATTGCTGGCGTCCTGTGAGGCGGCTCCTTTCCTAAGATTATTTCCCAGGATGCACACGTGTCTCCGCGGGAGCTGTGGGGCGGGGCACACGGCGTTTACACGGTGACGGGGGCGTGTAAGGCGGGGAGGTGGCGGCCACCGCCGGGCCGCGCCTGGCCTCACTGCGGGTCTGAGCGGCCGCCCTCCCCACAGGCCAGTACCTGGACATCCTCGCCGTCTCCTGCGACAGCTTCAACGAGGAGGTGAACGTTCTCATCGGCCGCGGCCAGGGCCGGCTCAACCACGTGGAGAACCTGCGGCGGCTGCGGCGCTGGTGCCGGCAGTACCGCGTGGCCTTCAAGGTCAACTCCGTCATCAACCGCTTCAACGTGGACGAGGACATGCGCGCCCACATCCAGGAGCTGAACCCCGTGCGCTGGAAGGTGAGTCCGCACTCCGCCCACGGCCACGCCATGGCCGCGGCCACGCTCACGGCCACGCCACGCCGCACTGGTGGGACCGGCTTTGGGGTGTGGAGATGCTGAGCCTGCAGCTCTGAGCCGCAGAGTCAGCCAGAGCCAGGTCCTTCTTTTTAAAAAATGTATGTTTTTACTAGAGCCTGGGAAAGGTGCCTTGGCCTGGCTGGCCATCAGAGCTCATCTGACCGGCGAGGTGATGCGGTGCGGGGGCACTGGCATCTGCCTTGGTGTCCTGGGGCCTACGGCTAGGGGCAGCTATTACTTTGAGCATCTGCCCCCTGGTGGTCAGTGCACATCATAGCAACCGGTTGCTCCACCGTTCATTCAGCTGTTTGGTCGATTTGCATATTATGCTTTTATTATATAGGATTGATGTCAGAGAAGAGAGGAGGGAGAGAGAGATAGAAGCATCCATGATGAGAGAGAATCATTGATCGGCTGCCTCCTGCACGCCCCACACTGGGGATGGAGCCCACAACCTGGGCTTTGGCACGCAAACACAGGTCATGTATGTGTTCGCATGGCCCATACCTCCTTCCAGGAGCATTTGCTATTCTGTAGTCCGAAGACTGAGGTGATGAAACAGATCAAATGTCACCGAGGCCCGTCATGTCCGTGCCTGCCTCTTGGGAACATCCATGCTCCCTAACCCCAGGGCGAGCTCCGGGACCCCCAGCCGTGACTTTCTAGAATGTTCCTCGGTCTGAGGGGTGGACTCCGCTCTGGGGAGAGGAAGCCCGGGGCGGGGCCGGTGCGGCTGGTCCCGACGGGACGAGCCCGCCAAGCACACGCGTGTTCCAGGTGTTCCAGTGCCTCCTCATCGAGGGGGAGAACGTGGGGGCCAGCGCCCTGCGGGAGGCCGAGCGCTTCGTCATCAGCGAGGAGGAGTTCCAGGCCTTCCTGGACCGGCACCGCGGGCTGCCCTGCCTGGTGCCCGAGAGCAACGCCAAGGTGGGTGCCCGGCCGCCGGACGCCCCCTCCCAGACCCTCCGACCGGCACGCCCCCACCCAGACCCCTCCGACCCCTCCGACCGGCACGTCCCCGCCCAGACCCCTCCGACCGGCACGTCCCCGCCCAGACCCCTCCGACTGGCACGCCCACGCTCACACCCACTCCGAG
>NC_140514.1:1544788-1639788 GCF_964339955.1 Pipistrellus hanaki
GCCTTCTGGCCTCGCCACACCAGCCCGTCCTGGATCCTCCTCTGTGGCACCGTCCCGTCCAGCTGACCGTGTCCTGACCTTGTCCTGACCTTGTCCTGACCTGGCCCCATTCTGCAGACCTCATCTCAGCTGCCCACACACCAGCCCCTTCCTCAGCCCCCCTCCCCCTCCCCCACTGGTGTCCCCAGGGAGCCAGGACCCTCCAGCGACTCCAAGCCTAGCCCTGCCCCGCCTGCTCTCCTGACCTCTCCTGACCCCGACGCCCAGACCACGGGTCACCCACTGCTTCAGGGCTTCTCCCTCCCCTGGCTTCTCCGTCTCACGTGGCTTCTCCGGGGGAGGTCGGCAGGAAGGCACCACCCTCCGGGCCTTCCCGAGGGGACGCAGGCAGCCCTCCCGGGCCCCTCACCCCAGGCCACCGGGCCCCAGGTCACCCCCAGGTCACCCCCAGGTCACCCCCAGGTCACCGGGCCCCCAGGTCACCCCCAGGTCACCCCCAGGCCACCGGGCCCCCAGGTCACCGGGCCCCCAGGTCACCCCCAGGTCACTGGCCCCCAGGTCACCCCCAGGTCACCCCCAGGTCACCCCCAGGTCATCAGCACCCAGGTCACCCCCAGGTCACTGGCCCCCAGGTCACCCCCAGGTCACCCCCAGGTCGCCCCCAGGTCATCAGCCCCAGGTCACCCCCAGGTCACTGGCCCCCAGGTCACCCCCAGGTCACCCCCAGGTCGCCCCCAGGCCACCGGGCCTCCAGGTCACCCCCAGGTCACCCCCAGGTCACCGGGCCCCCACGTCACCGCCACGTCACCCCCAGGTCGCCCCCAGGCCCCCAGGTCACCCCCAGGTCACCGGGCCCCCAGGTCACCCCCAGGTCACCCCCAGGTCACTGGCCCCCAGGTCACTCCCAGGTCACCGTGGGCCGAGTCAGGTCAATCGCCCTGACAGCCCTGTCGGCTGGGTCTGTGCTCTCCGTCTGCCCGGCTCAGGCCTCCCGTTTCCCTCCTGCCCTCCCTCAGCCCGTCTCCATTAACCTCCCGAGGCAGAACCCGGAGCCCGAGGTCAGTGCCCAGCTCCAGCCCCCGCGGGCCTGCCACTCAGCCTGGCCGGCCTCCGGGCCTCCTGCCCTCACCCCGAGCTCTGCTCCTCACGCCACCCCTTAGCACAGGCCGTTCCCGCTGCCCAGGCGCCCTCCGGCCTCACCTGTCCAGGTCCCCCTCACCCCCCCCCCCCCGCCCCGAGCCCAGACCGCGTCCTGGTGTCACGTCCCTGCTCCCGGCCCCACGTGTCCCCCGGCCCCGGGCACCTGCACGGACCCCGAGGGGACACCTGTGTGCCCAGCCCCCCGGGCCGAGCCGGGCCCAGGGCCCAGAGTCTGGTCTGTGGGCAGAACGGGGCCACGGGGGCCGGGGGTCGGGCTGCAGGAGGAATCGCACCTCACCATGAGGAGCCGAGGACCTGGTCAGACCTGCCCGGGCGGCCGCTGGCGTCTGATTCATTAGCGAACGCGGGCACTTTGAACATGAAACGCACTTTGTGAGCGAAGTGCCGTTACTAAAGGAGAGAGCCCTCGGTACGCCGGGCTGCGGAGCCCCGGGCCAGCCCAGCGGAAACGAACCAACACGAGAATTAAGCAATTACAAGGTGACGTTTCGGGATTTGCAAAAAGCCAAAAGCACCGAGTGGCCGAGATCCCTGCCGGCGCCTGGGAGGTCCCCGCGGCCGCCCGCCCCGCGCCGGCTCCGGCCGAGGCCGGGTCCCACCGGAGGGTGGACCGGTGGCCTCCGTCGCGGTGTCAGCCAGGGGGTCTGGGAGGGGCGGGCCGGGCCGGGGAGACCGTGGGGCTCGGGCCCCCAGGCTGGGCGGGGCCGCTGGGCCAGCGGGTGACCTGCTTTGTGCCGCTCAGCCCTCCCCTGCCTCAGTTTCCCGTCTGTAACGTGCAGGGGCCCGAGCTGCTTCAGTGCGGCACGCCGCACCCCTCGCCAGAGGGACCGGACGGGGTGCCCAGGCAGGGCAGGTGCCCCTCTCCGTCTCCTCATCCCCCACCTGGGAGCGTAACGGCCCCCCCAGGACTGTCGTCGCTAAGCAACGCACATCAGGCACAGAAGCCGGTGGGGGGGGGGGGGTACGCGCTGGCCGCGGTGAGGGGGCCGCAGGGAGCCGCAGGCCCAGCAGGTGCGGCGGGAGGCCAGCCGCACAGCAGCCCCCTGAGGCGGCCTGCTTCCTCACGCTGTGCCCACGGCTTCGGAAAGCGCCCGGCACATAGTAGGGCTGCCACTTGCTGCGCACGTGAATGGATGGAAGGACACTGGAAAGGTCCGATGGAAAAGAAAAATTTCTAGAAACACCAAAGACAAAAACCGACTCAGGAGGAAAGCAATCATCCTCACAGACGCGGGAAGGAACGGGATCCGTGGTTTTAAACCGGCCCCGGGAGCAGCGCAGGCCCCGGGCCTCCTGCGCATCCCCGAGCCTCCCGCCGCCAGCGCCCGAGAGGAAGGCGGGGCCCTCACAGCCCTTGTCCCGCCAGACGCCCGGCCCAGACTGACGGGGCCGCCCGGGGAACGGCCACGGGAAACGGCCACGGGGAGCGGCCACGGGGAGCGGCCACGGGGAACGGCCACGGGCAGAGTTCCCAGGCGCAGGTGCTGACGGGAGGGCGGGCAGAAATCACATTAGAACCACGTCACTGAGAGAGGCCGCTGTCCCCGATGAGGACAAACGTGTTTAAAAACGTGAGAAATGGCTCAGCCGCCTCCAGGAAAGACCAGCTTATTGACTTCTTACAACGTTTGACACAATTTCACTGTGCAGACCAGGAAGTCCCCGTGGGAACCACCTAAGAGAAACGATAAGATGTGGCCGGGGCGTGGCTGCCGAGGAACCTAGAGGTCACGGTTCGATTCCCGGCCAGGGCACATGCCCGCTGATCCATGGTGTTTCTCTCTCTATCCCTCTGCCTCCGCCCCCCTCTAAACGTCAATAAAAACATGTATATATATAAGCATATAGGTAAAACATATACACACATAAACATATAGGTAACACACACACACATATAAACATACAGAAAAACACACACACACACACACTCTGAACACAGTCACTTTTCTGCTCAGCCTCCGCGCCTCCCCGTGCCCTGTGACGAACGGTGGTTCCCGCTGTGACAAAGGCCAGCATATTTGCTTTCCCGATGGGGACACGCTCTGTGCTGTGTTTAAGCAGACTTTGCTCGTCCCCAGACCGGAGGCTGCTCTCCTGTTTCCCCACCCCCACCCCCGAAGGCTCTGATCCTCTGTGCCGGCCTGAAGCGGGGAGGCTGGGCTTCACAGAGCTCCGGGAGGGAGGGCCGTGGCCATGGTGGCGGGGTGGGGAGAGCTGGTGACCACAGCCCAGTGGGCACAGAGACCCCTCCTCCTCCTCAGCACCCCCAGGCCAGCCGAGGCCCCCCACCACAGGGCCCAGGGGAGCGCAGAACTGGTGAGGCACGGGGCAGGAAAACAGGTCTGCGCTGAGTCTCTCCCAAGGGCCTGGCCCTTCCCTGAGTCCCTGAGTCCCACAGGCAGTTGTAAATATGCATGCCCAGTAGATTGGTTCATTCATTTCTTAATTTTATCTTTCTATTGATTTCAGAGAGGAAGGGAGAGGGAGAGAGAGAAACATCCATGATGGGAGAGAATCACTGACCGGCTGCCTCCTGCACGCCCCCTACTGGGGATCGAGCCCACAACCTAGGCCTGTGCCCTTGACGGGAATCGAACCCGGGACCCTTTAGTTCAGGCCGACGCTCTATCCACTGAGCCAAACAGCCAGGGTGTAACGAACTTAAACCTTAGGAATGCGCATGGTGGGCGTGGGTCACAGTGGGCGAGTGCGCAGAGGTGAGTGACCTGCTCAGCGGGGCCGTCAGGCGGCGCTTCACGGGCCCGCGCCTCCTGAGAAAGGCTCTCCCCGCCGGCCGAGGGCGGCCGCTCTGAAAGCGTCCCTCCGGGTGTTCCCCCTGCGGCGGCCACACAGCGGTGCCGAGCCCGCCCCCACAGTGCGCCTGGTCAGCGTGGACAAAGGGCTGCCTTCCAGAACTTTCCACGTGGCCAGGGACAGTTAAGCGAAAACATGGCCAACCAGCCGGGCCAGCGTGGCTCAGTAGTTGAGCATCAACCTAGGAACCAGGAGGTCTCAGATCGATTCCTAGTCACAGCACAGGCCCGGGTTGCAGGCTCGGTCCCCAGTGCAGGGCCTGCAGGAGGCAGCCCATCAATGGTTCTCTTTCATCATCGATGCTTCTCTCTCTCTCCCTCTCCCTCTCTGAAATCAATAAAAATGTGATATATATATATATATATATATAACCTCCTTTGGTCAACCGAAGGAGCAGCAGAGACGTTTGAGCCTTCCCTCCACTGAACAAAGGGTCTCCCAAGAGCTGTGCCTGGTGTCCCTCACCCGCTCCCCGCTCCTCTGGTCTCCCTCCTCCTCCCCATCGCCCACTGCCCGGCTCTGCCTTCCTCTCCGGTCTGGGAGGGGGGAGGAGGCTACAGGAAGGTCAGGGCCAAGGCCAGGAGGGCCGGGCTCTGCCAGCCCGGGCAGGCACAGCGCGTGTGAGCCACTAGGATGGCCGCAGTGGGAGCCACGGCCACGGGGACCTCTGAAGGAGCCGTCGGAGCGGAATGTGGGGGCATTGGGGTGTGCACGGCATATCTTTTGTTTAATAAGATGAACACAAGCCAAGATCTCAGGCAAAAACGGGCAGAGATCTCCCTCCGTCTCCGGAGAGTCACACACGCACTGAGCACACCACCGTACGCGGAACCTGAAAGCAGGACCAGGGGAGAGGGGGAACCGCAGAAGGCAAGGGTGTGGCCACCCTCAAGGTCTACCCCTCCCTCTGTCCTCGCACCAGCAAGAGGAGAACGTGAGAGCTGACAGGGATGGGTTTGGGGAGATTTACGGCGAAGTGTAAACGCCTCTGAAGCCGGACTAACCGTAAGACGCCCTGGAAGGCGTGTTTATTCGCCGGAAGTCGAGTTTTGCTTAGAGTCCTCCAGAGGAGGCCTCTGAGCCTGGCGGGAGAGGGCCTGCCTCTGTCCTTTCCTACCGACTAGGAGACTCCGGGCACGTGCGTAATCCTCCTGAGCCTCAGTTCTGCCGTCTGCAGAATGGGACAATGCCTCTCGCATGGAGTTATGAGGATTAGTCAGCAAAACAAATCTCAGGCCCTAACCGGTGTGGCTCAGTGGATAGAGTGTCGGCCTGCAGACTGAAAGGTCCCCGGTTCGATCCCTGTCAAGGGCATGTACCTTGGTTGTGGACACATCCCCCATAGGGAGTGTGCAGAAGGCTGATTTATATTTCTCTCTCATCGATGTTTCTAGCTCTCTATTCCTCTCCCTTCCTCTCCGTAAAATAAATCAATAAAATATATTTAAAAAACAAAACTAAACAAACAAACAAAAAAACCCCAAACCCCAGGTGTCCGGGTGCCTTGGGGAGCACAGCAGGCCCTCAGCCACGTACGGCTGCCTCGGAAGCTGTGGTTTCCGTGGGCGTGCGTGCCGAGCGCACCTAGGGAGCGGCCAGAGCTGGGGCGAGAGGTGCGGGCCCCGCTTCCGGAGACACGGCTCCCTCGGAGCTCCGTTGTGAAACACGGAACACGACGTGGAAGCAGAGACAAAGCCGCGCGCTGAATCAGCGGGAGGGGCAGGCCGGGAGCCTCCTGCAGGGTGAGCCCTGACTCACCCGGAGATGCTCTCTCCTCTCCTAGCGACCGACCCCACCTGGCTTCCCGGGCTCCCGTGACTCAGCGCCTGCCTCTCCGTGACCTCACGGCTGCTCTGCGCGGTTGGGTGTCTGTCTGTGTGTCTCTGTGTCGCCCCGGAGGCCTTGGGGCGGCTTCTGGTTCACACGCCCTGGCACACGCCATCACCACAGCTGTTGGGGTCCCTGGGCACCAAACCAGCGTCTCCTCGTTCGGGCGGAGGGGCCTGGGGGGGAGGGCCCGTCCGGGCACAGCTGCTGCCCATCGTGGCCCCGCCGCCCCCAGCAGAGCAGCGGGAATCGACGGAGCCCTCGGGAGAGGCCTCTGAGCGAGAGAGTTTCCCTCGTAACCGTCTGGGCTTTTAAATCCACAAGGGCCTGGGGTTGGCGACTGCCCTGGGAAAAGCACCCACGTGGTCCTGGCCGGTGTGGCTCAGTGGGGAGCGCGTCGGCCTGCAGACTGAAGGTTCCGGGTTCGATTCCAGCCAAGGGCACAGGTCTGGGCTGCAGGCTCCATCCCTAGTAGGGGGCGTGCAGGAGGCAGCCAATCAATAATTCTCTTGTCATCATTGATGTTTCTCTCTCTCTCCCTCTCCCTTCCTCTCTGAAATCAATAAATACCGTATTTTCCGGCATATAAGATGACCCCCTAATTTTACAGTTAAAACATAGGTTTAGGCCTATATTCGCTGTATAATACTACCCCCCACTTCCGAGGCAACACCAGTTCTTTTTTTAATAGACCGCCTCTCTAACTCGGCCAATCCAAGCAGGCTTTTTATGCATGCAAATTATACATGTTCTGTACCCGAAGCTACACTCTGTTCTAGTAAAAAGCCTTATCAGATTGGCCAGAGCCAGAGAGGCGGTCTATTAAAAAAAGAACTGGTGTTGCCTCGGAGGTGGGAGGTAGTCTTATACAGCGAATATAGGCCTAAACCTATGTTTTAACTGTAAAATTAGGGGGACATCTTATACGCTGGAAAATACGGTATATACACTGAGTGGCCAGATGATGATGATGATCTCTGAACACATAATAACCCGGCCACTCAGTGTCTATCCTATATAATAAAAGGCTAATATGCAAATTGTCCCCTCGACCAGGAGTTCAACCAGCAGGCAGACTGGCCAACCGCCCATGTCCCCTCCCGCTGGCCAGGCTGGCCGGGCCTCGCCCATGCAGGAATGCATGCACCAGGCCTCTAATATATGTACACACACTGAGTGGCCAGATTATTAGTGTTCAGAGATTTTCACAATCTGGCCGCTCAGTGTGTATTTTTTAGAAAAGTAACAGAGAAAGCTCCCACTGGGATGCAGACGGCGGGGGGGTGGGTGGGGGTAGGAGGGGGCGGGACTGTTGCCGATCGGACACAGCGCCCGTCTCCAGCCCGGGCCTCCGGGGAGGACACCCATCAGGGCGCACCAGAAGAGGCGCAGCCCGTGCACTGGGCCCAGAGGAGCTGCCCCCCATGGTGACCCTTCGGCAAGTCCCCCGCGGCTGAGCACCAGCACCAGCACCAGGGAGGCCACCCTGCGGAGTGACGCTGGGCCGCCGCCTTCGGAGCAGAACCGCGGGCTCCCGCTCGGCCGTGAGAGCCCAGTCCCAGCTCCGGTGAAATGGCTGCGTTCCTCGGCTTTGAAGACGCGGCTCGTAATGAAAAGGCGAGAGAGCAATTAGAGCGCAGGAGCAGTAATCACTGTGATGAGGGTAATTGAGCGGGGTTTATTAGCGCTGACGATCGGCTTTTCCCCCTCGCACAGAGAAAGCGAATAAAATTCACGGATCTTAAAAGTTTCCTTTTCCCCAAACCCCTGGGGAACGGCTGGGCTGGGTTTCTCAGACCGGAGGCGGCTTTGGCGGTGTGACTGCTGGGGGGGGGGTCCTTACAAGAAGCAAAACCAAACGGACCCCGAGGGGCCTGGGAGCAGCCGGGAGAGCGGGGAGGCCGGGCACCGGGGAGCAGAACGCTCTCATCCACTGCGTGGCCCGCCGAGCCCCCAGCCTCCGGAGCCTGTTTCTTCGTCTGTAAAATGGGGACACTAGTGCTCAACGGCAGGGTCGCTGGGGAAATTAAGTTAAGCTAAATCATATAAAGTTTAATTAAAGAAAATATATAATATCTCTGGCAAATAACAGGCACTTAATAAAGGTTAACACCAGTCCCTAAAATGTATTTATCTCACACAACATTCTATTCTACCAGTAATTGTATGGGGTGAGTCCGCAGCGGGCAGGGACCGAGCCCCTTCTCTCTGGCGGTCCTGGCCCTCGGCAGAGAGCGCTCACCTCGTGGCTCTGTGTCTGACACCCAGCTAGCAGGGGGAGAGAGCAGTGTGGTTCTCTGCCTCTCCTTTAAAAAAATAAAAATAAAAATGCATATTTCAGAGAGGGAGAGAGGGTAGAAACCTCCGCGATGAGAGAGAGCCACTGGCCGCTGCCTCCTGCACGCCCGCTCTGGGGATGGAGCCCGCAGCCCGGGCCTGTGCCTGAGCGGGAGTCCAGCCGTGGCCTCCTGGGTCCTGGGTGGATGCTCAGCCCCGAGGCAGCCGGCGGCTCTGCCTCCCGGGAAGGGCGCTTCCTGGAGTCCCACCCGGCCGTGCTGCCAGCCCCGGGGACAGCATGTCACAGCCCGGGCAGGGCCTCCCAGGAGTGCGGTCTGGCTTCCGGCGGCCACTGTCCGGATAAAGCTGTCCTGTGCTCAGGAGGAGCAGGGGGAGCCCGCGGAGACAGGCCCCGGGGTTCGGGGTGCGGACCTGTGAGCGCCCAGCGGGCTGAGAGCAGGGACTGCGTTCTGGTCCCAGCTCCGGTCCCCCCAGCGGTCTCCCGCCTCCGCCATGGAAGGGGGCGGGGTGGAGCGGGCAGGCGGTGCTGTCTCCCCCCCCCCCCCCCCCCCGCCCGGATTCCGAGGGCCCCGTTTTAGGGATGCACTCATTGGCCTGTTTGCTCGGCGACTACTCTGACCCTTTAATCAGAGGAACCCCTCTTTGCCCCCTGCCTGGCCCACTTCCTGCTGACCCTCCCCACTGAGAGCACAGCAGGCTTTCCTCCCTGCCCCCACCTCCCCCTGGCCCCGGAGGCGGAGGCTGGGCCTCTCCGGAGAGGAGAGGAGGACAGGGCAGGCAGAGGGCCCTCCCCAGCCGGCACAGTAGTCACAGACCTGGGGAGATGTGACAGTCTGCCCCAGCTGGGGAGCTAAGGGCACCGCTGGGCGGGCACCGCAGCCCCCGTGTGCAGGCTGGCCGGGCCCAGCGCCATCACCCCCGATGAAGGCTCCGAAAGAGGAGGTGCGGGCAAACCCCCTCAGAGAAACAAGCCGAAGGGCGTGAGCCGGGGGGGTCGCTGAGAACAGCGTTGGGGAGTAAGGGCTGCTGATAACAGCCTGTTCTAGAAGTTCCTAAGCCTCTTAAAAAAACAACAATATATATATATACAATATATATATGTGTGTGTGTGTGTGTGTGTTTCTTTTATTGATTTCAGAGAGGAAGGGAGAGGGAGAGAGAGATAGGAACATCCATGATGAGAGAATCATGGATGGGCTGCCTCCTGCACGCCCCCCACTGGGGATGGAGCCTGCAACCTGGGCATGTGCCCTTGACCGGAATCGAACCGTGACCTCCTGGTTCCTAGGCCGACGCTCCCCACTGAGCCACGCAGCCCCTAGATCTCCAGCTGGGGCGGAGATCCTCCCAGGTTTGTGACTAATGTGCCGGCTGGGGGGGGCAGGGCTCTCCCCCGCACCTGCCTGTGCAGCCCTCTGCCTGCCCTGTCCTCCTCTCCTCTCCCCTCCCCTCCCCTCCTCTCCCCACCCTCTGCCTCTCCCCCTCACTCCTTCCCGCTCCCTGCTCCTCTCTTAGGCCTTCCTCCGATCTACATTGGTAACAGTGGGTTCTTGCTCTTTCCTCATCTACAAATTCCCTGACCACTGCCCCCCCCCCCCCCCCGGGGCTCCAATTCCTTCTCCTGCCCTCCTGCCAGCGGGATGCTGGGCCCGCCAGGCTGGGCCTCCGCACAGTGGGGCATTGTGTGGCCTCCGCTCACGCCTCCTCTCTCCGGCAGCCACCCTCTCAGGTCCCCGCCAGCCTCCCTGTAATTACGATGTTCCCGCCGGAATGACTGTCTGTGATCCCAGCTGCCGGCTCCCTCCGGCCTGGCCCCCGCCCGCCCCCTCCCTCCTCCACCGTCCCCAGAAGCGGTGTCCGCATGTCTGCTTCCTGACCACAGCCCAGCCTCCGCCACCGGCTTTCGGCAGGAACTCTGCTCCTTCCGCTGGTCCACTCGGAGGGTCACTCCAGGCCCTGCCAGCTCACCCAGGTCCGGGCGGGTGATGGGGGAGGAGGGGCACCCCAGCCCCCGGGGCGGCAGTGCGGTCCACGCGGGAGGTGCCGGCACTGAGGGTCCTGAAAGCCCAGACTCCCCGTACCCTCCATCGTGTGGGCTATGGAAGCCGAAGGCCTGTTCGGACACCTCTGCTGTCTGCAGTCACCAAGATAAAACGTCTCCAGTTCGCACAGGAGCACAGGGATTGGACCGTCGAGTGCTGGAAAGAAGTCACGTGGTCGATGAATCACGTTTCCGGTTGCATCGTGCAGATGGCAGAGTGAGAATTTCGCAGAAACAGCACGAAAGCATGCCCCCCACCAGCAAGCCTTCAAGCTGGTGGGGCAGTGTGATGGTTTGGGCACGGTTTCCTGGCATGATTTTCCTTTAATTCCTGTGGAACGACGTCTGAATAGCACAGCACACCTAAGTATCCTTGCTGATGAAGTCCATCCGGTCATGTGGATGGCGTATCCCATGGAGATGGCTTCTTCCAATAAGACAACGCGCCGTGCCGCGGTGCCCGTACTGTGCAGGAGTGGCTTCAAGAACGGGAGAGAGACTTTCCCTTGCTCAGGCGGCCCCACAATCACCAGATCGCAGTCCAATGGAGCATGTGTGGGACGGAGTTAAAAGCGCCGTCAGGCAGCAGTTCCACAGCCATCCGATCTCACAGGCTGGACAGTGCTCTCCATCAGGCACGGCGTCCGATTCCTCCATCACCTGTCACCATCGCGTGGTGTCAGTGCCAGGAAGAACCGCCGCAGTGATGGAGGCGAAGGGGGTCCAGCAGGTACGGATGGGGCAGTCACAACAGCCTGGCCGCTCGGGGTAGAAGATGGCGATACGCCGGGATCTGCTCCTTGGCCACCACCGCGTTAGAAACAGCAGTGAAATGTGACCCATCCTGAGGACACACCCTTCGGGGAACCCGGGCCGGCACACACTGGGGCATTGTTACCCGTCGGCCACGCACCACACTGGGGACTCTGTTACCGACCAGGGCAGGTCCTGTCTCAACAGCGCGGCACAAAGGGCTCCCTTCACCCGAGCCACAGTGGGCGGACACGGAGCAGGCCTTCCCGGCTGGAAACGGCCTCTGGAACAACGTGTGACTGAGAAGCCGGGAAGCCACTGGGGCTGCGCGGGGCCTGGCCTGCTCTGGGAAAGGGGCCGGAGCCGGGGTCAGGGTGCGAAGATCGTGGCCGGAGAACGCACTGCGTTCACCGCTGAGGCAGGTGAAGGCCGGCGAGGGCTATGGGCCGGAAGTCACTGGCTTCATAGAAACAAGCCGTCCCAGCCGAGCGGGCCCGCCCCTCCGTGGCAATGAGACAGGGGCGGAGGGAACCTGCTGACCCACAGGGACCCACAGGGACCCGGTGGCAGAGAACTTAGGGACCCGGGAGCGGAAGGCAAACAGAATAGATTTCCCAGTTGTGATGCTCTCTCTATACCCAGCAAGCACTTCACACACACACACACACACACACACACACACACACACACTATCCCTTCAGAAAATAATTCTAGTAAGAATACGATTGCTGCCCTAACCAGCTTGGCTCAATGGACAGAGGGTCTGCCTACGGACTCAAGGGTCCCAGGTTTGATTCCAGTCAAGGGCATGTACCTTGGTTGTGGGCACATCCCCAGTAGGAGGTGTGCAGGAGGCAGCTGATGTTTCTCTCTCATCGATGTTTCTAATACTCTATTCCTCTCCCTTCCTCTCTGTAAAAAAAATCAATGGAATATATTTTAAAAAAAGATGATTGCTTTTTCTGGTGCAATTGAGTACAAGATACATGTATCTTTTATTTCAGAAAGGCGGGTAGGGGGAGAGAAAGAAACATCAGTGATGAATGAGAGAGAATCACGGATCGGCTGCCTCCTGCACACTCCACACTGGGGATGGAGCCTGCAACCTGGGCCTGTGCCCTGACCGGGAATCGAACCTTGTGTGACCACCTGGTTCATGGGTCGACACTCAACCACGGAGCCACGCCGGTTGAGTGAGTTTTTATCTTTAATCGTTAATGGTTTCCTTTCTGAGAATCCATTTCAAATGTTTCCTTTTGAATGACAGAGTTAGAGTTAGGCAAGTAGGATCTGAGAAACTGGACAGGCAGAAACAGAGAGAGGCAGAGCGGAAAATGTGCGAGTTCCTCTCTCCCCACAGAGAGCACGTGAGGGGGCGGCGAGGGGGCTGGTTCTAACACCTCTAGCAACAGAGCCCTCCACCCGGTCACCCCGGGAAAGCTCGGCTCCCTAGGCTAAGGTGACCAGATGTCCCGATTTTTAACAATTTGTCCCGTATCAAAAAGATTCTTCTTTCCAAAAATGGGGATTTTTTAAAAAATGCCGCGGGACGCGGGACAAATTGATTGGGACTGTCCCGCCAAAAGCAGGACGTCTGGACACCTTGCTCTAGGCCCCCAGGCGGCTGTGGGCAGTGGGGACCCCCCTGCCCCTGAAATGATGCTACCCTTCTCCTGTGGGGCCTGTAGGTGGGGCACCCAGTTCCCCTGCGGAGGAGGGGGCCGGGGGCAGGGCAGGCCAGGTCCCCCAGGCCTGGCCCACCGGGTCAGGGTCAGGGTCAGGCAGCCTGTCGCGCCCGCTGGCTTTTTCCATATTTACTCCAGAGCGCTCGGCAAACAATGGGGAGGAAACCGGCCAGCTGTGCCGGATGCTCCGTCTGCAGCCTTTCCAGGCGGGCGCCGCAGGGGGCCGCTCCGCGGGCAGGAAGCCGCCCGCACGCACCCCAGGAAGCAATAATGCGGCCGGCCGCGCTGACCTCACACCCTCGCCCTCAGGGTGAGGCTGCATCCTCCCTGACGTCGGCTGTCGCTGTGGGGGGGGGGGGGTGTCCGGGGCTGTCCCCCCACACACACTCCACTGGCCAGCAAACTGGGCCCCGAGGGCTGCCCACGGCCCTGACCCCCCGCACCGGGCACACGGCCTGCTCAGGCTCCCTCTGGGGGCTCAGGCTCCTCTCACAGGACCCTCTTTTCCAGCCGATCAAGCAAGCCTCCATCAGGATCTCCCGTCACAGACCGCCGAGTGGAGGCCCCCGCTGAGGCCACGGGTCCTCACGGAGCAGCCAGCTGTGCTGCCGGCCAGGGCTGCCCCCACGGAGCCCGCACACCAGGCCGCCGGCCTGGCCGGCCGGGCGGTGGGAGGCACAGCACCCGAGACTCCATCTCGTGTCCTGAAACCAGGTTCCCGTGTGGCACGCAGCCCCGCAGGGAAAATGGCAGCAGGTCTCTCCGACGGTATCTGATGTCGCCGGGATGCCCCGAAGTGCATCGCGCCGGGGCCGAGGGCCCACAGCTGAGCCAGGCGCACTCCAGGGCCCCCGGGGCCTCTGCAAGGTGACGCACCAGCAACCAGACGAGGGGCAGTCAGCAGCACCCGGAACCCGGCGGCTCCGAGATGGCTCGGCCCTGTCCCGCCAGCACGGCCTCCGACAAGGAAAGCGCAGCCTCCATGGCTGGAGCGCGAGCCGATGGCCCGAAGGCCCGGGGCCTCCCGCTGCCCTCCCGCTGCCCGGCCCGGAGCAGGGCCCCCGGCGTCTGGCCGGAGAGCGTGTGCTCGCACGTGGGGAGGCAGGAGCACAGACCCCCGCTGCGCAGCACACACACTCGATACACATGAAGGCGAGCTGAGCTCTGCGGCCGTTCTCAGCGTCCACCTGTGCTCAGAACCCGGGACCAGCCACGCCCCGCCCACGGCTCTCCCCACACCGGGCCCTCTGCACGCCCACGGCTCTCCCCACACCGGGCCCTCTGCACGCCCACGGCTCTCCCTACACCGGGCTCTCTGTACGCCCACGGCTCTCCCTACACCGGGCTCTCTGCACGTCCACGGCTCTCCCTACACCGGGCTCTCTGTACGTCCACGGCTCTCCCTACACCGGGCCCTCTGCACGTCCACGGCTCTCCCTACACCGGGCTCTCTGTACGTCCACGGCTCTCCCTACACCGGGCTCTCTGTACGTCCACGGCTCTCCCCACACCGGGCCCTCTGCACGTCCACGGCTCTCCCTACACCGGGCTCTCTGTACGTCCACGGCTCTCCCTACACCGGGCTCTCTGTACGTCCACGGCTCTCCCCACACCGGGCCCTCTGCACGTCCACGGCTCTCCCTACACCGGGCTCTCTGCACGTCCACGGCTCTCCCTACACCGGGCCCTCTGCACGTCCCCGGCTCTCCCTACACCGGGCTCTCTGCACGCCCACGGCTCTCCCCACACCGGGCCCTCTGCACGCCCACGGCTCTCCCTACACCGGGCTCTCTGCACGCCCACGGCTCTCCCCACACCGGGCTCTCTGCACGTCCAGGGGAGCACGCGCTGGCACAGCACGCCCGGCCTGGGTGGCCCTGTGGGCAGAGCGGCAGCAGGAGGCAGCCGGGAACGCCGGGGGCCGAGCACAGCCTCATTTCCCACACGATGGCCTGGAGGGGGCTCTGAGCGTGGGGACCACGCTCCTTCCACCAGCGGCTCCCCACGTGGGCATGGTCAGCGCTGGGTGCCCACCTCACTGAGCCACAATGTGCTGCACTTACACACTGAACTGCACACTTAAGGGTGGTCAAACAGAGCAGCCTGCCCGGCCGGTGTGGCTCAGGGGCTGAAAGCTTGATCCCTGTTAGGGGGCGTGCAGGAGGCAGCCGGTCCGTGATTCTCTCTTCACGGACGTTTCTCTCTCCCGCGGACCTCAGGAAGATAAACAAACAGATAAGGGTGAAGAGGAATGTGACAGCTCCCGGTTCCAGGTGTGCCTGCGCCCATGACGCCTGGGGCTCTCAGGCGGGGAGTGCGGCCCCAGACCAGGATGCTGTCATGGTACGCACACAGATGGAACTCCATCACATACCTGATCAAGCTCACCGAGACGTGGGCCACTCTCGGCCCCAGGAGCACCAGGCCGGCTCCTCACCTGGTCCCTCCCAGAAGCCAGGCCCCGGGCAGCCCACGGGGCACTCTGTCCTCCCTCCCCGTCCGCGTCGGTTGGGACGGGCTTTGTGGCCGACCCAGCTGTCTCCTGGGACCTGTGGGCCGGGAGGGGTTCACTTGAGGGTCAAGGGTACAGAGGACGATGGCCTGGGAACCCAACAGCCGAGTCAGAGAGTAACAGGAGCCGAACCCCGTGGCCGGTGCGGTCTGAGGACTGCCCAGGCGAAGGGCGAGCGAACTGCGTGGGTGCTGCCTGCGGCTCTCCGCGAGGAAAGGAGAGCCACGCTTCCCCGGCGGCGGGGGCAGGAAGGCGAGGGCTGGCCTGGCTCTGCGTGTCCAGAGCCTGCGGTGTCGCCTGGAACTGCCGCGGGCTCCGCTCCAGCCTGCTGCCTGCACCTCCCGGACCCGGGGCCGATCCCTCACAGGAAGTCTCTCTCCTGTGGCTCTGATGTAACCGCATCCATACAAACCGCCCCTCTCCACAGGGGATGCGTCCCAAGACCCCCCTCCCTGTGGGTGCCTGCAGCCGCTGCGGGACGTCATGTCACCGGGACCCACGGCTGACGGTGCAGGGCTACTGGTAAAGGCTCTTAATTACCACGGAAAGCTGCAACAACATTTACTGATTATTGAGACTTATAGCCACGCCCTTTTACATGTTTTTCAAATAAACCTGTTGTCATGGCAACTCCATTAAAACAAGATGCAACCTGGTTTAAAGACCCCGAGAGCTAATTACAATAGTGCTTTATACTTCGTTACACTTTCTTCTGAGGAGTTCAATGCACCTCACTCATTAGCTCTCTAACCATCCTCTGAAGTCTTTAGGGAACAGAGGTTATTATACCCATTTTACAGGTGGAGACACCGAGGCACGGATGGGTTAAATGGCCTGGCCACTGGCAGCAGCTCAGCCGCGAGCAAGTCTGGGCTGGGCCAGGCCTGCCCTTTTCCTTCCCCTGTCTCCACTCAGGAGACCCGTTCTGGTTCTGAAAACCCGCACCCCGAAAGCCTGCTGGTCTGGGGGTGTGGTCTGGGCTCCAGACTGCAGTCGCCCGTCTGCAGACACGGCCGCCGGGCCCGGACGCTGCCGGGTTCCCCAGGGGAGAGAGGCAGTGCCGAGGGCCCGAGGGTGGGACCTGCCACTCCCCGTGGACTCGCCTGCAGAGCCCACACCCACGGGCCTTGGCGCCCACGGGGAGTTTCAACCCCATGCTCCCGGAGTGGCGGGGCCGTGGGGACCGGCTGGCACCAACCTGCTCCGCCTCCACCACCGGAGTCTGACCCTCCCTGCCGGCCCCGTGGCCAACAGGCTGCTCCTGGAACACCCAGGCAAACCCGCCAGGCCCTGCGCTGCCCCGTGGTCCTCAGAGCGGGCCCAGGTGAGCGGTGGCGGCTGTGAGGACACAGTTCTGGCCCCACCTCCGAGCCACTGCGTCAGGGGGCTCACACGCCTCTGGACCTCTGACCAGAATATTCCTCCCCCGGGCATCCCAGCTGACGTCCTTCCTGCCTCCAGCCTCTTCTCAGTGCCGCTGTCCCGGGGCCCTCCTGACCCAGCCTGGGGCCCGGGACAAACGGGGTGTCCCAGGGGGAGCACGCAGCCTACAGCACACACAGGAAGTGAGGTCCAGAGCCTGAACCTTTTACCCCGCAGGGACAGCGGTGGAGGGATCCCAGCAGGCCCTGTGCTGCCCTTTCAGGAGCCCCCCCAACAGAAGCTCTAACACTCCTCCTCACTGAAGGACAGGTGAGCGGAGGGGCGTGCAGGGTGGGGGCTGCTGAGACACCGTGTCTCACTCCCGTGAGCCTCCGCCTGCGCCAGCTGCTCCTCAGGTGCGGCCTCAGTCCGCCCTCGCCGAAGCAGTGCTGGGCTCATCTCATGGGAGGAAGTGAGACTTAAGGCAAATAAACAGGCGGAGTTCACACACTGGGTAGGCCACAGGCTCCCCTGGCCAGGCTGCTGGCTGCCAGCGCCCAGATGGATGGCCCCCCAGGACCGGGTGGTGCCGAGGCCCAGACCTGAACCCCTCTGAGCCTGCACTCCGCTGCCGGGCACCTGCGGGGAGCCCCAGAAGGGAGGGGCCTGGGAGCGGGCACAGGAGCGGAAGGTCTAGCCCAGGGAAGGCCTAGAGCACATATGTCAAACACAAGGCCCGCGGGCCAAATCCAGCCCGCCAGGCCTTGCAATGTGGCCCGCACCGCGCTGTCATCACTGCACTCCGCTGTCAGTTTATGACATTGTCAGTTTATGACTGTTCAGTAAACCATTCGGCCCGCGATTTAGGCTGGATTTTAGATTTTGGCCCCTTCTCTGATTGAGTTCGACACCCCTAGCCTAGAGCATGGGGCCCGGGAAGCCGGAGCCTCGGCCTGAGGAAACCAGGGCGGCGGGCGCTTTGGGAGAGGAGTGCATGGGGGCGCGGGGAGATGGGACCAGACGCTGGAGGAGGAAGCAGCCAGCACCAGGCTGAGTGGGCGGAGGCCGGGGCACCCCGACACAAGCGGGGGATAAAGGTCTTCCTGGTACCGTCTTCGCACGCGCGCACACACACACACGCGCACACACATATACACACACACCCTCATACTGCACAGACACTGACATACACTTTGTGGGGGAGAAAATCTACATTTCAGACCACAGATTGGACGTGGGAGCCACGCTGCCCCTGCTGTGGAGCCAGCTGGTCTGCACGAAGAGCAGAGACAGGACCGGAGAGGGAGAAGCTGAGAGAGCAGAGGCGGAGGAACGGGGACCTGGGCCCGGGGCCGAGGCAGCTGCAGCTTCGCAGCCTGTTAGCCAGTGAACAGACTCCAGCTTCCCAGTCGGATTCTGTCACCAGCCACCCGCTGCCTCTCCAGGGGCACGGAGTCACACCAACACCCGAGAAACAGGAACCAACGCCAGTGCTCAGGTGAGCTCATGGAAAGGGTCTGTTTGAAGAAGCCGTTCATACAGTGTTTATTTTTATAAATGTGTTCTCCAGCCATTTCTCTCTGTGCGGGGGAGAAACATAAAAAAGTCTGAATGCAAGCTTGAACTGAGTATAAAAGAATACACGTAAGCTTCTATTTCTTGTTTTAGGTTATTACATTATTTTATATTCTCTTGGTATAAAAATATTTTTTAAAATCCCAAACTGATATATAGACCAGCAGCACACCTACCAGCACACACACACACACACACACACACACACACACACACGCACGACCAAGGCTGCACAGGAGCAGACCACGCGTGCTTCTGGGGGTCCGCTGGGAGCGGGGGGCCTGGGAGAGGAGCGCAGGGACACGCTCGGCCTGGCTGTCAGCACTGGCCCCCAGGCCTGGCTCCCGTTTCACCGGTGAGACACCATCCCCCGTCCATTGACTGGCATGACTGACGGGGAGGCACCGCTCTGGCCCAGAGGACGGGGACACGTGGCCAGCGGCGGAGCTGCCGAGTCGGTGCGGCCTCAGGGCTCAGGGCTCAGGGGAAGGGCCGCCCTCGCTTGCGCCGGGACTTGAGGTGGCCGGCGGGGCGGCGCAGCGCCTTCCTCTCCTGCCGGTGCATCTTCTCGGCCGCCTGCTGCTGCTTCTGCTGCTCCGACTGGAGGAGAAAACCACATGAGAGGGAGCGAGAAAAGGCCACAGCCCCTGGTCGCCATCTTGGGGCGGGACAGGCGCTGACAGAGCCCCGAGCCCCGAGCGACAAAGCACGGGCCTGGCACTGCACCCACCGGGCGCTGCCCGCCGCCCCCCCCCCCCCCCCCCGCCCCCCGAAGGGACGACCCTGGCAAGAGGCACCTCCAGGAGCCAGCACCGCGCAGAGGCCGCCGACGGCTCTTCTGTTCACGGGCCGGACCACGGCTCACTCACTCCGATTCAGACACCCAGACTCCGGTCCCTAACTGAGTGTGACCCCGCCACAACAAGCTCACCTTCACATGTGAGATGACGAACGCTAACTAAAAAGTTCCTGCCATATGGCAAGGCTGATGCCACCCGAGAGCCTCCAAGGACCAGAGGCCAGAGGGTAGAGGATCTGAACAGACATTTCTCCAAAGAAAACACAGATGGCCAGTCAGACATACACGATGCTGCACGCTGACAGCCATGGGAGACGCACATTAACGGACAACAGACATGACGGCTATGGACAAGACGACCACACAGGTGCAGCGAGGCGAGGAGACCTGGCCTCTGCGCACGGCTGCCCGGTGTGCAGACGGGCCGGCGCCTTGGAGAGCAGCCGGCAGCTCCTCGGAAAGTTCTTAGTCACAACTCCACCCCCAGGTGCACCCAAAGGCCAAGGACAACACAGTCCACACAACCCCTTCTACCCAAGTCCCATGGCAGCATTACTCCTCACAGCCAGCAATGTCCCCAGCCCGAAAGGAGTGGCGTTCTGCTCCAGCCGCCACGTGGGCCCCCGAAGGAGTGGCGAGAGCTGCGGCGCCAGAGGAAGCACCGGTGACTCCGCTCTTAGGAGATGTCCGAGCAGACAGACCCACAGACAGGAGAGAGCAGAGGCCGCCCAGGGCCGGGGACACGGGCACCCCGAGTTTCCTTCTGGGGTGACGAGGATGAGCTGGAACCGGGTAATGCTGACGATCACACAGTGTAAACCCTGACCTGGTTACTGTAAAGGGTGAATTGTAAGGATTCTGAACGACAGCTCAATTTTTAAAAATCATCCTTTCCCACTTGATAACAAGATGTGTTAAGGGAAATCTACTGAATGAGAAAAATGTTTGGAAAATGAGACACCTAGTTTTACTCGTTCGTTAACAGCCTACACGGAAGCCCCTCCTCCTGACACGTGCCGGCCTCACGTGTGACCCTGAGACGGGCTCTCACAAACCTGAGGACAGGACTGCAGCCGCTGTCCCCTCGGACCGCACCCCGGGCAGCTGTGCGGCGCTGCCACCACGGCTCCCTCGCCCTCCTCGGCCCTGAAAGCCACAGAAGCTTCCCCGCTTCCGTCCCCACGGCCTGGGGGCCAGGACTTCTCTGCTCCCGGGCCCCGTGGCCAGAAACCAGCAGTGCCCACCTTGGTCACTAGGACCCTAGGCAACTGCCTGGCTCTGCCTGTGCTCGGGGAGGCAGGCGCGGGCCCCCACGCACTCTGCCGCCAGGTGCCCGTGGGCCAAGAAGCGACACCAGCAAACGACTCACCCTCTTCAGCGTAAACGTCAGCTGCTTGCTGCCCACCGTGGTGTCGGACACACTCAACGTCCCGTTCTTTGCTTCCAGTTTCAGCCGATCTTCTAAGGTTTTGCTATGAGGGATGTGAGAGATGCACAGTAATTAGCACTGTTGTGATTTGCCAGTCAAAACAGATTTAACCCTTTGCACTCCGCTGTCCCCTCTCAGGGGACATCGGAATTCTAGCATATCACTCGGATGTCCCCTCTCAGGGGACATTGCAGTTTATTAGTGATTACGGGGAATTGAGTTAATTCAACGCACGTTTCGCAAAGTAGTGTCGAGTAGCTGGTAGCCAATGTCCAGAATGGTTCGGAGTGCAAAGGGTTAAATTAGGAACGGTCACCTGAGGATAAGCCTGTTACAGGGGGCAATGAGGGCAAGAATGGAGGCCATCCCGCACGCTCACACACAGTGGCGGCGGCTAGAGACCCTCCCATTTAACATGTTAAGGTCAAAGGCTGCGTTTCTCTTCCCGACTCCTGTTTGTGACCTGTGTGACGGGCAGGGGCCTTCTGCAGGGGCTGGAGGTGAGTACTTCAGCCTCCCGCGCCCAGAGGACGGAACACCCGGGCCCTCCGCGTCCCCCGCGGAGCAGCGGGAGAGCCTTGCCTGCCCTCCTGGGGTCAGCCGGGGCCACTCACCAGCCACATGGGAACGGCTGACCATGAACCGCCCGTTTCCACAGAGAAAAGCAACGAGGCCCCCGAAGCCCTCGGACCGGCCCTGGTCATGGCCCTCTCCGGGCGCCTTTCCACTTCCCAGGGAACTCCTGCCCGGCCCACGGGCCCTGCCTGCCATCTCCTCCCCGCTCTGTGCCCAGACTTCTCCTGGGCCTCCGCCATGGTGCCTGCTCTGCACTTCCCTCCCCTCTGCCTACGGAACCCTCCTGCCGCCCTTACAACCCAGAAGAGAACTCGAATTCTGTGCTAATTACACAACATCCACATCTTCCCCACGGCCTCTCGGCCAGGACTTCTCCGCTCTGCATGCTGCTCTCGGGTCCCAGTGGCCCAGAAGCCAGCAGCGCGTGTCATCACAATGCTGTACTGGGAAAATGAAAACACTGCCCTTTCTGTTTACTTGGTTTTCAGGGGAAATGGAATTAAGCCTACAGATAGACACCTTAACTAACTTGACATCAGCACTAAGCCGTCTGGAGGAAAGGCTAAAGCAACACCCTCACCCCCAGGATGAACCTGGAAGGGGGGGGGAGAGGAGAGACTATGGCTTCGTTGTCTGTTCTGCTCCCTCCTCCCAACAGAGAACATGCACTTCCTCCCCAGCCCCAGCACCGGCCGGAGGTGCATGTCCCTCCACAGTCAGTCCTGAGCAGGGGTGGGCGGGGGGCTGTGTGGAAGGCCCTTCCTGCGGAGTCCGAGCTCTGAGAATGCCCGAGTGCCGCTCGGCTCCTGCGGGGCCCCGAGGCGGGTGCTCCGGGACAGCCGAGCCCGTCTGAGTCCGCCCGGCGAGCGCTCCGGCTGCGGCAGCCGTAACCCCTGACCGCCGTCTCGGTCCAGGGGGAGACGCGGTGGTGAGCGTAAGGCGGCCCCCCTTCCTAGCGAGCACGCCGTAAGAGGCACTTTAAAGCACCTTTCATCTTTCCAGTCCTTTCCAGTCTCATTAATCCTTTCGACATCCCGAGACCGAAGTACTTATCCTTTTTTTTTTTTTACATAAAAAAAGATTTTACTCACAATTTTAAAAGAAAATAAACACCAAAGAATTGACAATTTACACCAGATATACCACCTTCAGTATTTTAGGATTATAATCCTTATTTAGAAAAATAAAATAACTCCTCTGAACTCAGGAAAAAAGGAAGAGGGGAAAGCCAGTGACATTTATAGCCCAAAGTGGAGAAGTGACTTCTCTTTCCATCGGGAACTGCGCACACCAGGCCTCTATCCGCTGATCCCAGTGAGCTTTCTCGTTAAACGCTGGCTCTTGGGCGACCTTAGCCTTTCCCTCAGACTGTCCCGCTCTGTGGTCACTCTCCGCAGGTCAGTGAAGGCCTGTCTCTCCCAGGCTCCGCCCGCCGGAGCAGGGCACGTGCTGTGAGTGAGGAGGCTTACGGCTTTTTGCAATTGCTTGCTGAAGTCGAGCCGTTTCTTCCTGTGCCTGATCATAACGAAGGGTCTGTCTCTCTCAGAGGTAAGGTATTACATCTTGGTATTACCCTGAATTTGTGCCAAATGACGCTATTTTCCCAGCATGCACTCAAGTCTTCACTGTCTCTTGTCTTCAAAAGCGCTACATCAGTCTGTGCCTGGGAAGACGGAGACGGCCGTCCTCTCTCAGCTCTTCTTCCGATCATCTTCCTCAGACTGAGCTTCACTCCCGTAGTAATTTCCTCTGCTTCTAAAGCCTTGACAAAGGAATCAACTCTGGAAGGTTTAGTTTGTGCTTTTTCAGTCTCTAAAACTGTAGATCTAAGTCTTTTTGCTGTACCTTCCAACACTAGTACGTTATTTTGCTGGCAGTGAATTCAGCCAGGCTCCCTGTGGCTTCCTGTGCTCCTTGCATATGACACTGCAGGTCGGCTACACGGAAGCTGTTCGGGCTGAGTGCTGAACAGTGCGGAGCAGGTGACGCAGCCCCAGCCGCCCTGTGTCCCTCACGCTGCTGCTCAATGTCCTTCAAACACCTGGTTCCTTCAGGTTCCTTGCTGAGGGCGTCCACCACAAAACTTGTCTCTTTTCTAGTTGCTTTGCTAGTTTGTCCATTTTAATAAATTCTTTACCAAGATGCTCACGTGGCTCGCTAAACTGTCTATCTGACTGCCACCCCCTCGCTCTCCAGGAGTTCCCAACACTTTCTTCCAAGCCGCGCTGTGTCTGTCGGAGGTCTCCCACCTGTGATTCAGTGGAGAGAGGATTTACGCTGATTTCTCTCTTCTTGTTCTAGCGGAGAGTCTCCTGGTGTTTCAGTATCAGAAACTGGAGTCCCCAGACCAAGCTCACGTTCTTGCTGGTGACCTGGAGCCCCAGCCATCCTCGCAGCTCCCCAGCCGTCCTTCCGGAGCTCACCTTACCGGCGGCACAGGGAGGGAGATGCTACGGGACCTGCCCCGGGCGACGCAGGGTTCGAGTTTAAGCCCCGGGTTCCAGGGCGAGGGCTTCTGGTTCCCAGGCTGTGTCAGGCCTCACTTTTATTTATCAAGCTTTGCTCTGGAAATGTGTCCAGTGAGGATTCTAGAGGACAAGCTTCCACATGACAAATGGCATGAGATTACGACTGACTTTGGCTTTAAAACACACACACAATAATTCTAAAGAGAAGCGTAAGCTGACTCGCCTCGCGCGAACTGTCAGCTCAGCAGGTCCTCGCCTGCTCATTTCCGCTGTCTCTCAGAGCCATCACCTCCAGCCCCAGCGGTAACGGGGATGGGGAGGAACGACGGAGCCACGGAGACAAGGTGGCAACAGAGCACACTAATTTGGGAAGAAAAAGGCTTTCCAAGTAAGTGGTGGGCAATTACTCCTCCTTCCAGAATGACCTAGCTCCTCTGCGGCAGGCGCACGTCCTGTTCTCTCCCCACGTCCTTGCACTGCGCGCCTGCAGGGACTTGTCTGTCTGCAGGGGGAGAGACAGGCGTGGGGCCGTGGCAGGAGATCAGACACAGGCCAGCGAGCAGCCTGCTCCATGAAAGCCTGCGAGTCAGCGTGCAGACGGCTGCTGCCTCCGTGAGCTCAGAGCCGACGGGAAGCAGACAGACCCGGGAAGCGGCTACTGGGACGGAATGGCGCACCTCCGCCCGTGTCTCCCCTCCCCTCCCCGGCCCCCCCACCCCCCCGGCGCTGCTGCCCTCCCGCCCAGGCTTCCGTCTGCTGGCCGCGGCTCCCCTGGAGCTGACAGAATTTCAGGGGGAAATCTCACTGTCACAGATAGACAATCACCCCCCTAATGTGTGGGGACTGCCAGGAAGACAGAGATGGGCTTCAGAAGGCTGAAAGTGAGAAGAGTTACTCGGGGCAGGACGGGGCAGGCACGGGGAGGAACTAAATGATCAGAGGCTGCATTAAAGGAGAAATGTGGGCACGGATTACAAAGGAAAACCGAATGAGATATTGATCAGAGCCCAGGACAGCGGGACGACTTACTCGTTGGAGGCTTTAGGCATACACGCCCTATTTCTTTGATTAAAACTGTGATTAACAATAATGCTCAACTGAGAGATTTTAAATCACTGTGCGTGAGAATGGACTGGAGGAGTGGGAGACAGGCACAAAGGCATTTAGAAAGACGAAATTAACTCAGAATAAAAGCATCGCCCTCTGCAGTTACATCGCAGGGAACGGAGAAACGGATCCACAGATGAGCGGTGAAAGTTAAGTATTGTGAAGTGTAAGTGCTTGTTTTAAGTGCCATGCAGGATCACTATGACAGACACGCACATGTGCTGTGAGTCACTGGGCACTCTGTCCAGGCTCTCAGCTGGCAGAGGTTGTGTCAGAGCCCCCACCTCACGGGCGCTGACTCCTCAGCTATCAGTGTGGGCAAGTCTGTGAGGATTCCTACAACAAGCGTGTGCTGCTCTTACTCCGCAGCACGCACATCCTGGGGTGGAGTGGAACAGCTCTGGCCCTTACTTAGCTGGCACACCTTCCCTGGCTCCCAGTGCTGGGCACTCAGTGGCTCGGGGAATCTCAGATTTCTCCGCATCGATGACTGAGGTGTCGGATTCCATGTGACAGGGGCTTTGACACAACTTACGCAGCCTACAGGGGTAAGCCTCACTGAAATCCTAATTTTTCACAATAACCTGTAGTGAAGAGGCAAGGAATGTCACCCCCATGCCCACTGTACAGAAGACTGATTGAGGGCCTGAGGGGAAAACAAGGGCCCCGGGAGCGTGGTTCGCAGCATAAGCACATCCAAGCACACGCTTACCAGCAGCGAGGCCTGCCTCTCACTGCCTGCACATGCCCCTCCGGCGGCTGGGAGAGAGAAGCATCATGGGACCGGGGCTCCCGGGGCCCGCGGGGCTCCCTCCCGTAACCAGAGCCTGGGGCCCCGCTGAGGGCACGCGCCCGGGAAAGCCAGGCCCTGCAGCCGGCGCGGAGCGTGCACTCACTTCCTCAGCCTCTGTCTGGTGGCGGAGTCCTTGAAGCTCCTGAACTCCTCGCCGGCTTTGATCTCATAGAACTGGGGCCTGAGGACCGTCTGCTGGTCCTCCCTGAGCCGCTCCTGCCGCCTCGCCCTCTCCTCCTGCTGCAGCAGCCGCCGCTGCTTCCTGACCTCGTCGACCCAGCCCTTCTCATCATCGGAGCTCTCAGAGCTTTCCGCATCGCTGGGCCTTCCTTCCGGCTCTTCCTCCTCTTCCTGAAAGTAAAAATAGTCAACAGCAGCCCCCGTCCCAGCCAAACCCGGCCCGGTCTTGCTTTTAAATAGCACTGGCCCCTCAGAGTACGTGACAGCGCCCGCATCGGGAAAGTGCCCGGAACGGCCACGTGCACGCCGGAGCCGCAGGTCACACGCACACGAACACGCACGCACACACACACACAGGCACACGCACAAACACTCTCAGCCAGCCCCGCGGAGCAGAGACGTCACACGACAGAAGCATGGCAACACAGGAAACAGGACACGACCTTTTGAGGAGCTTCTTGTTGCTCTAAGAGTCTCAGTTTCTTCTTCCTCTTTTCACTAATTTTTGAAACAAGTGGATTCAAAAGCCTGAATTCTTCACTCTCTTCGTCTACTTGGAAGTCAGGGTTCTCAAACATAACTTTGAACCGATCGTCGGTGAGAATGTTAGGAAGGTTCTGTGAAAAGAACATAAACATTTAAAGTTATTACCTGAAGAGTCTGACCAGAAAGATGGCTTTAACACGTTTCACTCAACTATAAACTAATAAGCTGCCTGAGGCACAAGTCAGCAAATCATTGTGCCATTTTTCAGAATTAGTTTCCAGAACTGATGCATAGCTGGCAGCCTTACTGGGCATCACACATGTGAGCTAGGAACAAGCCTTTCTGACTAAATTTATGCTTAATACATCAGAAAGAATTTTCTCCCATAACATCTTCAAGAAAATATGTTTTTGAAACCTTGCTTAAGTATAGCTACTATCCTGAATTAAAAATAGTGAAGAAAAAGGAAAGAAAAAAAAAAAAAGGGAAGAAAAGTTAAATCAGTGAGTCTTTCAACTTCGTTCCAAAACCAGGGAGGAAGCACATGGGCAGCAGTCAAGAATGACCGGGGGAGGGAGGGGCAGTGGTTGGGGGGGTAGAGGGTGGCAGGGGGGCGGGGGCACAGGTGTGTGCCAGTCTGCTCACACTGCTCCAGCTGAGCTCCTGGGAAACAGGGCTATTCCCGGCCCTTCTAGAACACAGAAACAGGTTTAAGGTGATAGACTCTTACGGTTTTCTCTTCTCTAAAACAAATAAACTGCCTAAAACAAGCAGGCGCTAAAGGAACAACTATAAAATGAACACTCTTCCGACCCAGCTGGGGAAATGCTTTCCCAGAGCCTTTCCCGCGCCTAATTGTGTCCACAGGATGCGGTGCCGGAGTGATGTTCTACAGGAGTTTACAAGTGTCTGGCTAGTGATCCGCCTATAAACGCTCATGTAGGACACCAAACACTGCCATTCACCTTGGAAAACATCTGTAAGTATTGTTTATATCTAAGCCGACCTCAAAGACGGAGATCTGCAGATCTGAGTAGGTGCTCATTAATGTTTTTCCCAGCACAGGAACACATCTGAGGACTGTTTGACATTTAAACAGATTAATTACTCCCGTGCTATGGCGGCCGGGAAATTAGGCGATGCACAATTCTGAGAAACGACAGTTTCAGCGGAAGCATCGTCTCTGCAGAACCCACCCGCTGAGAACGCGGGAAGGGGCTTCACCAAGCCTTCAGGTGCAGAGGCCATACCAGGAACGGGCAGGGAGACTCTGAAGAAGAGGGGAAGGCCTGGGACCGGCTCTCCAGCCGGGACTTCGGAGGCCGGGGAGGTGGCTGGCACGGAGGGGATGCCACCACCCTGCCCCCCAGCCCGCAGCCCGTACCCCGCACCCCTCAGCCCTCCGGAGCCTAGCTCACTCTCAGAAGGCTGGCGGTGGGCTGTCGTTCTCCAACAGGAGAATCTGACCACCAAGAGCACATGTGTCAAACACAAGGCCCGCGGGCCAAATCCAGCCCGCCAGGCCTTGCAATGTGGCCCGCACCGCGCTGTCATCACTGCACTCCGCTGTCAGTTTATGACATTGTCAGTTTATGACTGTTCAGTAAACCATTCGGCCCGCGATTTAGGCTGGATTTTAGATTTTGGCCCCTTCTCTGATTGAGTTCGACACCCCTAACCAAGAGAAAGGCCTTAATTAAGCAAAGTGTCTACACAGGTCTCTGAGCTTCCCCATGAGGCAGCGTGGCCAGGCCCCACAGCGCCTGCGGGCCTGCTGCCACTGGATGCCTCGTTCCGCTCCTTATCCTTCTCCCAGTATGGACACACAGCCATGGCCACGGCCACGGCCACGGCCATGGCGGAGAGAACCCTTCCGTTTTCCCCAGGGGAACCTCCCAGTGGAAGAACCCAAGTGTCAGGACTGAAAGGCCACCAAGCAGCTGCCCTGTTGCTCGTGTGGCACAGAGCCAGCCCCGGGCTTCCATGCTCCTTCCTGCTCTGTTTGAGGAGAAATCCTAAGGAACTTCCTGAGGAAAAGCAGCAGCGAGGGCCGTTTGTTGTTGTCCGGCACCTGCAGGTGTGACATGTCTTCACGCTCCCGACCCCTGACGCATGTCTGGCCGGAAGCCACGTCTGCGTCCCCCGGGGGGAGCGGGGAGGGGGGAGCGGGGAGGGGGACTGGGGAGGGGAGCGGGCCCCCAGGACGATGGCTGTGGAGCAGGACTCCGGATGCCGGGGACATGGGGCCGGCAGGAAGATGGAGAAGAGGCTGGTCAGGAAAATGAAGTTAATCTAACTACTGATCTTCACAGGTTTCTTGGGATGCAACTGAGACAGCGGGCAAAGAACTGAGGCTGAGTAGTGATGACAACAGAGGAAACAAACAAGGCCGTTATCAAGCCCAGGGGAGAGGGCTGGCAGGAAGTGCGATCAGGAAGGGTACTCCCACCGAATGTGAAGAACATAACATCTGCACAGCCACAGCCACAAAATGCTGAGCCCCAACTTACCTGCTACCGAGGGTGCTGGGGGAGGCAGTGAGGAGACAAGGCCTGGCTCTTAACACTCAAGCAGCAGCGCTATTAGAAGGCACAGAGTTTTACACCAAAACAATCGGCTAAGAAGGGTTGTGACCCTCAGGAGAAGTGGAAATGGGGGAGGGGGGAGAAGGGACCGTAGGGGGAGGGGGAGAAGAGGAGGAAAGGACAGAGGGGTGGTCAACATTCTTAACAAACTTTGGAGAAATGTTAGGTTTTTAAACTACGTGTGTACTTCTATTATAACAACAATTTTTAATGGGTACTAAAAAGATGTTTAAATAATACTTTGGGTGTTGGAATTGATCTGATGCAACGCAGTGTCTATGCACGGTTATACCATTCCCCTGAACTGTTCCTTTAACACAAACTCTCAACGGTGCAGAATGACTCTGAGGCTGGAGGGCCGCCTCCTGCCTGGCCTCCAGGCCACAGGACTCGGGCCGGAGGGGTCTTGCCGACAATGCTGGCTGAGCTGCTGCAGGTCCCAGGGAAGCGTGTTCCCAGAGACCGAAAGGCCGCGGCAAAAGGCTGGCAGCAGAGGCCCCGAGGCAGAAAACGATACTCCTCACCAGCAAACCCGCACACAGCAAACTGGTCCCGGTGCCGGCCTGGCCAGCGCCTGCGCGGGGAGCTCAGACCCCGTGCTGCAAGGACAGAGGAGCCGTTTCCGATGGAAGGAACACAGCACAGCTCAGGGCTGGCCAGGGCCCAGAAGACCTACGTGGTGGGCCACCTTCGGCGGCAGGTCCCACCTCAGGACAGTGAACACCTCGCCAGACTTCGTTATTAGCGGTCCCACGTCAGGACAGTAACACCTCGCCAGACTTTGTTATTAGCGGCAGCAGCTTCTGGGACACAGCTCACTGTCTGACTCCATGCAGGACGGCTGGAGCCAAAGCGGGGCCTGGCTGCACCTCTTTCAGATCGGGAATTATCAGCGCTGCTGCAGCTCGTGAGAGTTTGAAGAGCGAGTTCAAAGGCAAGACTAATGAACTGCTGATGGATTTAACAATTCTTTCAAGTATTTTTTACAATTATAATGAAGGATTCTTTCTTTGGTTCGGGATGGTTTTTAAAGTCTTCATTTTAATTAGATAACATTAATAAACAACAATCATACGACCTTTAATAGCAGCCTGGGGTTTTTAGAAGACTCCAAGCATTTCTGCAGACACTGAAGGCTGACAACAGGGCCTGATTTGGGTCCACAGCCACCAAAAAGCAAACGAGGGGCGCATCTGACACACAGCGCGTCCTAGCGCAACCCAACCGAGTGGCAGCCAGAGCCGGTTCCAGGTCCAGCAGTGGAGGGACGCAGCTGGCTGATGGAGGTGAGGGTTTCTAAGTTCTTCCTCACACTTGCAGGAGAAAGTCATAGCCCCGTGCTGCTTATGGGATGATCCGATTCATATTTTGACCAAAAAAAATTTAAAAGCACAGGTAGTCATAACTTTTCCCACCGATCACTCTGCCTGCTTCCTAGCACTTACTGGTGAAGAACTAGAGAGAGGACAGAGAAAGAATAAAGCCAACAAAAACCTGAGTGCTCAACCAGCTGAAGCTGCAAGGATCAGGCCACTGGCTCAGACTCAGGTCCGCAGCCCTGAGACGGAAGCGGCCTTCTCACTCCCGGCTCTAACCGCTCGTGCCTGCCGCCCGGCTGAGCGGAGGAGAGAGCACCGGGAGGAAGTCTCACACAGCTGCAAAGTCAGCCGCGCCCCCAGCCCCTCTGATAGTATCGGTACAGAAAGCAAACAATGTTATGACTGATCTTTGTCTATTTTCCCATCAGCACAGTAAGGCACAGTTAAAGGTTAAGCATGCACACTCCCAATATGCCAATTCTAAGTAAAAATTGGTTACTTCTGCAATTATAAATATAGCTATAGCAAAAAAAGCAACATTTAACAAATTATAGCCCAGCTGGCATGGCTCAGTGGTTGAGTGTCGACCAATGAACCAGGAGGTCACGGTTTGATTCCCAGTCAGGGCATATGCCCAGGTTTCGGGCTTAACCCCCAGTGTGGGGTGTACAGGAAACAGCCGATCAATGATTCTCTCTCATCACTGATGTTTCTATCTATCTCTCCCTCTCTGAAATAAAATATATATATGTATATATATATTAAAAATATCATAAATCATCCACAACATAGAATATAAAGCTCTCAAAAATATTTACCAAGAAATTTTAATAAAATGGAAAGCTAACTGTGTTATTTTATGAAACCAGGATAAATATTTTATATATACAATAGAGTCTTGCTAGTATAGTTTATAATTTTAAGAGAAATAAGATAGGAAAGAAATTCACTAAAATATGAATGCTAATATATATATAAATGCTGCTTTCCTCCAGGGGGAGTTATATGGGTGACTCCCTTATATTCTTTTCTGTTTTACAAATGTCCCATACTGAGTATATACTATCTTCCAAGTCAGGGGAAAAACAAGTGTGTTTTTAAAGTAAAAACAAAAACACTCTAAGTTACTTATCAAGAAAATGTAGGAGCAATTCATCAATATTGTCTCCGCCTTAGAAAACCTTACCTTTACTTTCTTTTTCCACGTAGCTCTTTGCTTCTCCTCCTCCTCCTCGATTAACTTCAGCGCCAGCTCCTTGTTAACTTTTGGCAATTTCTAAGGAGGAAAAGACCAGCTGTGTTAAAACACCTACATTTCAGCGCTGAAGGTTTAGCAAAGCGGAACAAAAGCCCCCGCCACCCCAGCCTCTCCTTGCGCTGGGCGCTCACTCTTCTCTCTCTAACACTCACTCTTCTCTCTCTAACACTCACTCTTCTCTCCGACGACACTGAACAAGCACCCGGAGAGGGAGGAGCATCTCCCGCAGGAGGAATGTGCGTCATTGTTAAGCAGCGTTCCGTCAGCAATGGCTGGACGTGGGGGCGCCTTCATGAGGGGGCAGCTAGGTGCCTGGGAGGCAGGAGGGGGGCTTGCTGGTCCTGTCTGCTTGTTGCTGGGTTGGCATCGCACGAGGACACTTTTCAGCCTGGCAGCACCAGGTGGTTCCAGGGGGCAGGGGCCCTAGGAGCATCCTGGTCCTCCCAGAGGCCCTCAGCCCAGCAGCTGCCCTCCGAGCCTGCTGCCCAGCCCTGAACTGAGCTCTCTGGCAACTTCCTGCAGCCCAGCCTCTCTTCCCAGTCCTCGTGTCCTTGTCTTTTCAGTCCTCTACTGCAGTGTTTCCCAACCTTCTCTCATGATGAGAATCACCTGGTGGAGTTGTTAAAACACAGATTCCTGAATCCCAACTAAGAAGTGCTAAACTAGAATTTTTGAGAACATATAGGTAAAATTGCATACCTAACTTAGTGCTCTGTATATAACATCTGTGTTAGAGCACTAGTTAAGTATACAATTTTACCTATATATTCCCAAAAATTCTAGTTTAGCACTTCTTAGTTGGGATTCAGGAATCTGTGTTTTAACAACTCCACCAGGTGATTCTCATCATGAGAGAAGGTTGGGAAACACTGCTCTACTGCCTGTTAACATTCTTGACAGTCAGTTCTCTCTGCGAACATGCTAGAGTGGTCTGAGTGCTCTCTGGGCTCCGCCATGGCCTAATGCCTACTTCCGGTGACCAAACAGCCAGCCTGAGGCTCAGCGAGCAGCAGAGGTGAGCAAAGGCCCAGCACCCAGAACCCGAGCGGCCATTGGCAAACACCCCGACTCTCTTAGGGCTGACAACGCCAGTCCCCCTGCCAGAGTCCAGAATGACAAAACCCTCGTGATAGATAAAATGTAACACCCAAAAATTAGCAAAAGATGGAGAAACTCAGAAATAGATGACAAACTTCTTTGGAACAATAACATGAAGATTAAGTACGTTTTCTCTGGCAAATTCAACGGTGAGTACGATATTTACCTTTAATTGGACTCTCTGTGCCCGTGTTTCTTCTATCTTCTGTCGGATCTTATCTTTCCTATATTCTTCATAAGCGAATGGATTTACCATCAATTTCACCTTTTCAAAGTAAAAAAAAATTAAAAATTGTATTTAGCATCACATCTCATATTTACCATAACTATTACGTCAGAGAACAGACAGATCTCTATAAATCATGAGTGTGTTTTATGAAAATGCAAATCAGTAGAGAAGAAGTGTCTATAGATTGCTCACTAGTCCCTAAAGTAACTGCACTTCTGTACTTACCTTGTGATAGAGTCTGATGTCCATGAAAAATCCATGCATGTATGCCCGGAGGAAAGGGGATCCGATGAGATGCGTGAGCCCTGGGGAGTAACCAGAGAGGCAGGCCCTTAGGGAAGCTCTGACAACAATGACTGACATCCACTTGGGAGGTTTAGACACTGCTGCGTACTGTCCGCCTCAGTCACCTAGTAGCCGAAGGAGCACCATTATTATGACCACTTTACAGGTGATGAAACCAACGCATATGAAATCTGCAGGCCAAGTCACAGCAGAGGTGGGGGGAAGAGAGAGAGATAGAGATAGAGAGAGAGAGAGAGAAACATCTAAGTGAGAGAGGCATGTGCCCTGACTGGAGCTGGGGATCAACCTGCAATCAGGAATCAAACCCATGACCATTGAGTCCACAGGCCAATGCTCTAACCACTGAGCAAAATTGGCCAGGGCAATCACTGCTTTCTTGACAGATGTATTTTCTATATACAAGTAGTATGTTAAAAAAAAAAAAAAAAAAAAAAAAAGTATTCCTTATTTAAGATGCAAAAAAGCTTCAGTAGGTTGAACTTATCTGAACCTTTCTCTAAGCACACATTACAAATTCAACAATATGTGTTTAACACCTGACTTGGCAGAAAGAGAAGATTTGGAAAATCAGATAAACGTTGATGCCACCACTTCTAAAATGTTCAAAATTCCCCTCCCCGAAACAAGCAGAAATAACGTAATTTATAACCGGTTTATCCTAATTTCCTTTCTTACCTAAATTCTCCAGGTCTTTCCTGGTGACGAACTTGTAATCGTCGTAAACCGTGCTCTCTGGGTTCTCTTCCAATTCCTCCGTCAGGTTGTCCAGGAAGGAGCACCACCTGGGAGCGGGGCCCAGCACCTGCCGGTGGCAGACGGTCAGCAATGAACCCGAGGTCCGCGCTTCTGCAGCCGGTGTCCGCAAACCTAACGCCCACCCCTGGCTGGACAGAGCACCGAAAGCAACTGCAACATGCACAGTCCACAAGTACACAGGGGAGAGACTAAAAGTAGGAAGCATCTAGGCTTGTAGAGGGGAAAGCTCACTTAGGCTGGGATACAGAGATAGTAATGAATATTCTTATATCAGAACTATAGGAACCTAAGTAACTCAGGCACTTATAATAAAAGTCATCCATTCACTTATCACCTCGTGCATTCAAGACAATACTGGGATCTACAGGAGTACTTTGGGCATACCAGATTTTTTAAGTTTGCCACTCACGAAAAAAAAAAGTCGAAACTGAAAATTACCCTTTTTTTCCCAGGGGTTTCAACTAATTACTTGATAATTATACCTGCTCTTATATGGTCCACTTCACTGAATTCATTCAAGTTAAAATTCTGTGCAGAAAGTTCTTCAGAATTGACCTGAATTGCAATGCCAGGATCCCTGAGTCAGTCCCAGTGACAGACTGAGGAACATAGGACTGGACAGAGTTTACACCCAATAATGAGTCTGAGTGAGTGGCATTCAGCTTGTGACCCACAAACTGCTGGTGGCTTTTGACTTTCGGGCTCTGACGCAGACACCCCCTCCCAGGGGAGGCTGCCCCAGAGGACACTGCCCGAAGGGAGCTGTGAGCTGAAACCCTCTCTGGGGGTTTTCATGAAGGAGGACACTGGCCTGGTACATGGACTTCCACTGCCTGCCTGCGAACTCTGGCAGGAATCGGCTACACAGAAATCACAGCTTACACCGTGCGGAGAGGAAGGTGGGAGGAAGAGTTACACCGAAGAAAAGGGCCCCTAATGCCCTCTGCAATAAAAAGGCATTCCATACAGCCGCATTTCCTTTCCTGTTAGAAAGGGTGCCCCTGCCTCCCCCCCCCCCCCCCCCGCAAACTAACGGCGATGGGCTTGTGAACACAGGCGTCCTACTGAGAAGTTCCATGTCAGCATAATCCGCACACTTTTACACACAGAGATTATATGCACCAAGTGGCTTGACTCTAATCCTAGAAAACTAACCTTCAAGAAATGCCGGGCATCTTTTAAAAATAATTCCATGTACAGCACTTTCTAAAGAACTGCTAAGATTTAAAGTAACCCGAGGACAGCAGCTGCAGCCGACAAGTACCGAGGCCAACGCTCGCCACAGGTGCATGAGCGCCGTGCAGCCGCCCCCGCCGGCCTCCGGCAGCAGCGCCGGTCTGCCGCGGCACAGAGCGTGCCCACCGGCACACGGGCAGACACGCGGCACAGAGCGTGCCCACCGGCACACGGGCAGACACGCGGCACAGAGCGTGCCCACCGGCACACGGGCAGACACGCGGCACAGAGCGTGCTCACCGGCACACGGGCAGACACGCGGCACAGAGCGTGCCCACCGGCACACGGGCAGACACGCGGCACAGAGCGTGCCCACCGGCACACGGGCAGACACGCGGCACAGAGCGTGCCCACCGGCACGCGGGCAGACACGCGGCACAGAGCGTGCCCACTGGCACACGGGCAGACACGCGGAATCTGCTCAGGAATGGACACCGGAGCGAGCTGGGAAACCACGGCCCATCTGAGCGTGAGAGGGCAGGACCCCAACCACAGGGTCCCCGCTTCCCCAGCCACGAGTCCCCCATGTGAGCTCCCACACCCCGGAGTCCGCCCTCAGACAGGAAGGCAGCACCCTCCCACCTCCAGAGGTGAGGGCCACGCAGGGCCCTGTGCAGAGGAGGAACCTCATCAGCTTTAAGTGATGGATCTCCAGGACCCACACTGCCTGCTGAGCGGCAGGTGGTCAGTAAGTATTTCTTAAATAAATCTGTTCGTACAGAAAACATGCACTGGTGAATTTCATGTGAATAAGGTGCTAAGACAAGGTTTTAAATTGTCTAGCTGTCCGTGTTCGGATAAAAGCATTCCAATACCTCACTGTAACACTATGAAGTCCGAGGACCCCATTTGGTGAAGTCAGACCTCGTCTGCCTCCTGGCACGCAGGCACTGGTTACTACAAACCTCACAATCAAGGAGTTTCACCTTCGAACCTTAAATCAGTCATAAACACGGCTGAAATAGCAAAACAACAGACCAGACCTGACCTTGCTCTCACGGTCCTTTTCCATTATGTTCCACAGATGCCTTTTATTCCAACTGCTCTAACTGCCTCTGGGGGACAGTCTGGTTATGGTAAATAGCCTCTGCAATCAGCCACGGTCATTACATTTTATAGGAGGAAATATTTCCATCAAAAACAAAATGAAATTTAATGGCTGATTTTATTAGCCACGTTTCCCTAGTTCCCTTTCAGGGGGAAAAACACATCAGAACCACCATAACAAAGCTGGATGGCTGCTGTAAGCGGCAGCAAACCTCAGGTTTATCCACAGAATCGCCTTTCTCAAGGTCTCCATGAAGTGCCCAGCAGTGGCCGCACAGCCAGCGAGGGGGCGTCCTCATGGCACCGCTCTGCTGAGCCCAGAAAGGCCACAGTATTAATCAGAGGGCCAAAGTCCCCTGCTGTCCTGATTCATAGATATATGAAACCTTCAACTAATCCTTAAAAATATATCAACTTACTTCCTAAATTTCAGGCTTTACAACGTCAAGAAAACATCTCTGAACCACTGGTATACTATTATTACTACCTCAAAAGTTTCTAGGTTTCCAGCATTGTCATTATATTGCTGTATTATACTAGAGGCCTGGTGCTCAAAATGCATGTACTTGGGGGGTCCCTCAGCCAAGCCTGCACCCTCTCAGTCAGGAGCCCACAGGGGATGTCTGACTGACAGCTTAGGCCTGCTCCCAGGGCCCGAGCCATCAGTCAGACCCCCTTAGTGCTGCCCTGGAGTGGGAGAGGCTCCGCCCTCACTGCTGCGCTTGCAGCCCTGAGCCCGGCTTCTGGCTGAGCGGCGATCCCCCTGGGGGAGCACACTGACCACCTGGGGCAGCTCCTGCACTGAGCATCTGCCCCCTGGTGGTCAGTGTGTGTCATAGCAACCTGTCATTCCGCCAATTTGGTCAACTTGCATTTTAGGCTTTTATTATATAGGATACTTCTGTCAAAATGGATTACTTGTTTATCTACATTTTTATGCACCTTAAGAGTTCTGTTTCAGAAAAAGGACTGTTTATTTTAAACTTCTATTATCTGTTAATGTCCTTCCACTTTTTATTTATAAAAATTTCCTAAAGTCACGAGTTGGTAAAAGTAGAGAACTGGGAATTGAGTCATTAAACTGCTATAAAGGGATGTTATGGGTCCCTTAGCAATTCAATGCCAATCTCGTCAACCAATCTAATGGAAATATTTGGTCCTCCAAAATAGGAAAGAATCTTGATCAACAGCTATGGAAGGCCTCCACTCACATGAGCCAAGCATTTGCCTCTCTAACCCATGAGGCAGAACCACCAGTGTTAAAGAGCATAAAAATACACGCCACGTGCCCACGATCATTTGCCTCAATTATTACAATCTGCCTTTAAAATATTAATTGTATGTTTAATTTTAAAACTCCAAGTTCTCATGTATTCTGGTGATGGACAGACATGACTATGGGTGGGGAGGAAGGAGGATGAATATGAATATTCTGAGGGAGCTGACAGAAAAGGTGCTCTCTTCTCCCACTTCACTTTGAAAAACTGCTGTGCCAAACCTGGAGCTGTGTTAAGGAGAACAGAGATGGTGGGGGGGCGGGGAGCCCTACCGGATGGACAGTTTAACAGATCAGGGGGGATGAAATAACAACCACAAAGTAAAGTATTATTAAAATTATTGGGGACAAAGACCCAACTATACCAATTTAGTGTAAATGTCACCATTGTTCAAGTTACTTACAATGCTATGACAAGGAAATTTTCCCATTTAAAAAAAAAAAATTTTTTTTATTGATTTCAGAGAGGAGGAGAGAGGGAGAGAAAGCCAGAAACATCAGTGATAAGAGAGAATCACCGATCGGCCACCTTCTGCATGTCCCCTACTGGGGACCAAGCCCACAACCCAGGCATGTACCTCTGAGCGGAACCGAACCTGGGACCCTCAGTCCCCAGGCCTATGCTTCATCCACTGAGCCAAACCAGCCAGGGCATTAATTTCCTACTACTAATATAAAAGAAAATAATAACATAGAACAGCAATTAAATTTGAAATTATTTTATATTTTTAATGAATAATTAAAAAACTTTAGCAACTAAGAAAATTCTTAATTACTCTAGAACTATCAACAGACAATAACTTGGAATGGAAACGAGCTTATTCGTGGGAGCTTTACCTGATCTATAATTATGTTAGGGCATGTAGAAGTATACAATACATCCAAGCACGTGCAGCTGAGTTTTTAAAATATTCTATAAAACCTTGTCCAGCATGCATCACGGCCACCAGTGTGAAGCGAGGGCTCTGAGTGGTCATTGGGAAGAGAACAGTAACAGTGTCGCAGAGCAGAGCTCAGTGGCTGAAGGGCTTAAGCATCTCATTTTAAGTTCAGAGACAGAAACAGGCGCAGTATAACCATGAAAGCAGGCAGTGGGATGAAATTCCACAGGAAAAGAGCTGGTTCACATACAGCAATATTTGTGTGGAGGGACGGTTCTTAGTTTTCTTCCTTCATTCAAAAGGTTACGTGAGCATTTACTAAAAGCAATGCTAACTATCAAATATAAGTAAAACAAGTTTGGAAAACAATCAAGTACAATATGTTGTGACTGGTGCCACAGAAGAGAAATTTTTAAATGGTTCTGAGGACAGCAGATCAAGAAAAACTCGTAGAGTTCATGATTTTATACTCAGTAAAACACAACTGCCATAGTTAGGATTTAATGCTACATAAAATTCATGTTTTGCATTTTCAAAGGCAAGACAGCATGTATGCTGTGCATTACAAAGTGTCCTCAGCGGGTCTAGGTCAGTGGTCCGTAATCAAACACATCAGTATCCGTGATGTGAGATAATAAAGCTAGGAAAGCCTCATCAGCACATGGAAGGGTTGGGTGCTAACGAAACCCAGCAGTGAGTTCCCAAAGGTTTTCAGGGCTTTCTGGACTTCAGAATGGCAGCGCAGAGAGGAGGAAGGTGCATTACACTGTGACTATCTCTGCCCACTATTATGATTAATGATAATTTTTCTAATTGCATAGCCTGCAACCTCCAGCAGGACTGTGCCAACTGAGAGGACCGACTCTGCAATGTGAACTCACAGCTTCCCTGCTCTGCCACCGGCGAGGCACCACCGGCACCGGCACCGGCACGCAGGCTCGGGTTCGGCGCTGGGCCTAAGAATAGCCCATCACAGGCCGAGACGGGAGAGCCGGGAGCGGCCACGCTCTGAGGCATGTAATTGCATTTGCCACATAACGAGCTGCCTGATTGCACGCCCGCGTCTGTGATTTTGTGAGTAATTATGAGTCATTTAGAGGCACTCTACTTGTCGTGCTTTGTTCCCTCATTCCTAAAAATCAGATTAGCAAAGAGGCAATTTAATTTCAACATTTATTTTAGAAGAAGAAAAATTATTATCTACTATGATTTCAATTTTGACCTAGTATCTGGAAAGTAATTTAGGCACTGAAATGCAGTCATCAGGACTGCTATGCCAGTCGATGGATCCGACAGTCCCTCTCGGCAGGGTTCTGTGAGCGCAACAGGCCTAGGATGGCGTGCTTGGGCCCAGGCAGGGGAGGCAGGCACGCGAAGCAAGCACTGAATACAATGAAGCTGAGTGTGCAAACCACAGAGCACCTTCAGTTAATGACGGTACGCTAACTACATATTTTTATCTCCCCTCTGTCCCAAGCCTAGTAAAAATGACAGTAAATGGGTATTTAAAAAAGCATTAACCTCAAGGACAAAAAGAACAAGAGAAAACACAGAAGGTAAGGAATTTAAGCGGTAAGGGTCGGTTGCAGAGGTGGACAGAAGGAGGGCAGGTCTGTGAGAGCCGGCACTTTCAGACTCCTGTGTCCGGGAAGGTGGCGGAGCAGAGGGCAGCGGATGGTGCAGACGAGCGCCCAGCTCCCACCGCCCTGGGAGACCGGAGGATGGCTGCAGAGGAAAGGCAAACTGCTCCACCCAGTGAGGCTGGGCAAAGGTCACTTGAGCTTGGGCTGAAATCAGCGCAATAAATGGCAGTTATCAAACTGTGTGGCCCTCGGCTCTTTTCTTAACTAAACTAGTGGCCCTGTGCATGGATCCACACACATTGAAAGGAAATTAATTAGAAGAAATGTTTAATATCACTATTCGCCCTTTCTCTATAATAGAAGTGTCAATCAAATTCACGATTCGACAGATGGAAACACACGCGTGTGATTGGTGCCAGAGAGCTTTATATGTATCGCCCATGTGTGAGTCAACTTAGCCTTTATAGATATAGAAAAGACTTGTTTCATTAGACCTGCTTTCTGATGTAGCTAAACTCTTTCCAGCCCAGTGAAGCACCCCAACTTCTCTTTTAGGTAATTGTCAGCAACACAGCAGTAAATATCAACACAAAGTGGATTATCATTGTAGATCATGCAGGGAGAACAAAGGGTAAAATGTTTACTGCAGCCGTGTTTGACTATATTCTTCGAAGTGAGAAAACCTGAAGTCATTTTCAAGGCCCACCATTTCTTCTTTTCAGTCAGGTCAAGTTTCTAAGCTTTCTAAATCTCTGTTTTCCAGCTAAGAAGAAAATAAGATTCCACTGAGTCTCCTATTTACCTACTCCAGGACTTCTGTGAGGATCAAATGAGATGAGGCACGGAAAATGCTTCACTGACATTTGGTTAAAGTGTAAAATGTTTGCACCTGGCTATAAAGCAAGTCATGTTCCTGGGCTGAAGAAACTCTAAGGAGGCTAGTTGCTAGGGAGAAGAAGCCAAGTGTTGCTATATGATGTCATTACCTGGCACCCACACTACCGTTTTGGGCTGGCTGGGCTGTGGGCTGCATTTTGCGCCATGGGGTCTCGGCAGCATCAGCTGCAATTTGGTGGGGTGTCACTAAGGGGTGGTGGTGGGGCCTGCGTCCCACTTGGGGTAAGCTGAATGTTGTTTTGTTGGGACCAGGTCTGTGGTGTCATTTCGTTGTAAATGGCCAGTGTGCATCCCTGCAGCTCCTTCATTGAGCATCTGCCCCCTGGTGGTCAGTGTGCATCATAGCAACCAGTCAGACGGTTGGAGGGACACTTTGCATATTAGCCTTTTAGATCTACAGATAGGAAAATCATGTTTCTTTCCAAGTCTCCCATTCATTCTTTCCTGAGAGCCTGGTCTTGAACCTCTGCTACAATCCCCATTTGATGTTTATGGTGGTATTACACTTAAAATCCCCTGCAGTCTCCTGAGCTCACACCACAGTTTACAGTGACAATAACGCCAAGCAATGGCAACCTCCTTTCCTCACAGCCCCTTCCTCTCCCAATGCCCAACTACACTAAAAGTGCTCAACCTCGACAGCTGTGCCCGCACACAGGCGCACGCACAGCCACCCAGGGGCTAAAGGCGCTGGGCCAATTTTCTCGTATGAGAAAGTGTTTATCCTTTGATCACGCACCTGGTAATGAGCACTCTCAAGACCTTGTTTTGTCATTTTATTCTTGCCAGGAGTTACACAGATGGCTCGGCGTGCTATCCTGGTTACCCCATCAGTGGTTTCCTGGTTCTAACCTACTTCCTTGTAGGCAAAGATATTTACTAATAATTTCTCAGCATATCCCCTTGCCTCCCAATTCTTAATTCTGAAGCCCATGTGGAAACTAAGGGCAGCCTGATGCAGCATTTAAAAATATCCAGAGGTGGAAACTTGGCAGAAACAAAGGAAGAATGAATTGCTTTTAAAGTCATGTGTACTTTCCCCTCCAGGTTACACATCCCAGCCGTGCTATTCCAGGAGGATCAAAGACACTCGGCAGCTACTGTTTATCTTCAGGGCACCATGCATGAAACTAGGAAATCCTGAAGGCCACATTTTAAATTCAAGCAAAGTAACATTGGCCACAGGTTTCCAAAGAAAGTTGAGGCGAGCATTACTGACAGAGCAAAAGAAGAGGGTAAAGGAACCCAACTTTGACTCACAGCGAATAAAATGGGACCGACCATGAATTGTTTAAGTAACTCTCCACCACCCTAAGCAGAATATCTGCTTCCGAGTTCTCCATCTATACAGCCCACTGGTAAAAAGGCTTCTCATATAATACATGATGATGTATTATCCTACTAAGACCTATGATATGTGATGCAGGGCTGTGGGAGGGAAGTATCAATCTATTCTTAGAGAAGTTTCAGGACGGATCCCAAAAACGTCATGTAAAATCTTTAAAAAAGAGAAGAGCTTTACAAGAAAAACCACAAGCTTAGTGAACTCTTATGTGCAGGGTGAATGGGAGCTGTGCAGTTTGGTGGGGAATGATGAGAGGGAAAGATCACCTGCTATGGCTGAACCAAAAATTTAAGTTTGGGCTCCCTGGCAGCACGGTGAAAAGGGATGTACAATAGGAAGAAAAATATTTACTTGATAAAGGGACCTACACGGATACATCTGAAAGAGAAACTCTCTTGGAATTAAACTCAAGAACATCACAGATCTTTCTTTAGGGACGCCAACACTGAGCAATATTTCTTTAAAAGAACTTTACAAAAGAAATCTCACATGGCTGTTAAACACCAAAGAGACACACTAAACTGTAGTTGCAAAGGCCAAAGAAAGGTGGTCCAAGCAAGCAGCCTGATGACCTGCCTTGGCTCTGGCACAGGTTAGACACTAGCCACCGTGGCTATTTAAATCTAATTAAAGCGAAATAAAATGGAAAACTCAGTTCCGCAGGCACATTTCAAGAGCCGCACAGGGCTAGCGGCCACCATGTGGACGTAGCGATCTAGCATGCTGTCACCACTGCAGAAGGCCCTGCTGCGCGCTGGCTCACAGAACTCAGAAATGGGAGATGAACACGCATGAAGAGGACACTAGGTAGATAAATCCCGACAACCTACATAATAAGCACACGCAAGCACACACCATTAGAACCCGATGCGCAGCACCCAAAGCCGCGGCCGATGTGGGCGGCACTCCCTCCCCTGGCGGCAGCGGCACCGGGAAGACGCATTCTCACAGAGCCAAACGCTGGCCTGTGCCCTGGCACTGGTGCTCCTGCTGCTTATGTACCCAAAGGAGCTGAAAATTGTGTCCACACAAAGCTGCACACAGTGTTTAATGCCCAAACCTGAAGCATTTATTCAATTGGTGAGTGAATAAACACATCGTGGCACATCCAGACAGTGGAACAGCACTTAGCAATAAAGAGGAATGAGCTATCAAGCCACAGAGAGACACGAAGGAAACAAAGATATGTGACTAAGTGAAAGAAGACAATCTGAGAGGGCTGCATGCTGATTCATTCCAAATTCAGGACATTCTAAAAAAGGCAAAAGTGGGACAGGAAAGATCAGTGGTCGCCGGGGTTGGGGGAGGAAGGGAGAGATAACGGGCGGAGCACAGAGGATTCGAGGACCGTGGAACTAGTCTGTGTGATACACAATGGAGGCCCCAGATCACTGTGCATTGGTCCAGCCCACAGAATGCACAGCACCGAGGGTGAGCGCCAGTGACCCTGGGTGATCACATGTCAATGGAGTCTCACCCAGTACAGCAAACATACCACGGGCACAGAGCGCTGACGGTAAAAGAGGGTGCGCGCGCGCGCGCGCGCGTGTGTGTGTGTGTGTGTGTGTAAGGAATATGTGGGAACTACATGTGCACTCAGTTTCACACTGAACCTAACTGTGCTCTAAAACAGTGGTCGCCGACCTTTCGAACCTAATGGGCCACCAGTGGTCCGTGGACCACCATTGGCGACTGCTGCTCTAAAACATAGTCAACTGAATGAATGGGTGTGTGATACAACCGCGTACAGATAAGCCAAACTACAGCCAGGCGGATCTTTCTTTCACTGCGCCTCACCTCCGTCATTTGCACATTGTTTTCCCAACCAGGAGTACTGCTCTGTTCAACAAGAACGTAAATATTAACTAAAAGGACCTGTGCCTATGTGAAAAGCAAGTACTCATTCCTGTTTAACCGTTTGCAACAACCTCCTAGAGCAGTCTGAAATGCTAGTAATACAAGCCAATCCCACCTCCAACCCTCCAGAAACCACGGGGGGCAAGCTGGTAACATACTACGGAAGGGAAGAGACGGGCAGAAGGGGGTCATTATATATCTCTCTACTTTTATGTACATTTGAAGTTTTCCCGTAAGTTCTGAAGAACGAAGTATCAATACTCTCCATGCTTCCCGTGAGCATGTGGAGTGAGAGCCCCTGAAGCAGCCCACTGCCTGGCGCCAGGGACCCAGCGGAGAGTGAGGCCACAGCCCTCACGGAGCTCTCCGCCGAGCACGTGGGCATCAGAAGACAAAGAACTTTCTTGGGATTTGAGAAAGACGGAACCAAGGTAAAGGCAATGCAAGTCCTAGAGTTTTTCTATTGTTTTCTGCATAAGTTGGGCCTTTTAAAAGAATGTGGCCCGATTTCTTACCTATTTGTATAACCCACATTCTATTGTTTTTCTTTTCTCTTTCCGCATTCTGTTTTTAAGGAAAAGACAAAACACAACACAAACCAGAGCAGGTAAGGGCAGTTACCAATGGAACTGCCACGTGACTCCAGCGGCCGGGCACACTCAGAAACACCCTGGTTGTGAGCACTCGGTTCTGTCACCACCACCCACGTGACACGGTGAGAGCCCGACAGCAGATTCACTTCCAAATCAGCATGGTAGAGAGGCTGACTTTTCCAAGGTGCGAGCACCAAGGTGACGGGACAGGCCAGCGCTGTGAGACCAGACCTCTGTCAGTAATGGGTCCCAACGGAACAGCTTGAACCTGATAGGAAGCTGCCGTTTATTAAAAGACGACGGCATGCCAGCTGTGTGACTGTTAAAGCAAAACAAGCATCATCGGACGCAGTACAGATACATGTCATACGTGCATCAGATATTTCCATGTGGAAATTACATGTGTTTTTGCAGAGGCAGAACAAAATTAACTTTTGAAAATGTGACAGGAAGCTCAGAAAATTACTTCCTGAGGGTCACACATTAATGCTTCCCCTGTGTCTGCTATTCTTGTGACCCAATAATCTTTAATGGGAAATGGAGAGGATTTCCTTTGTTGAGAAAAAAGCCTCAGATGCTCTGCTGCCGCCTGAAGGTGCTGAGATGGAGAGAGGAAGCCCTCATTTCCCCTCTGCAAAGGCACAAACAACTTGTTTGCAGGGAACAGAGCACTTTATTGCCACCGGACTTTCGGGCCTCACTTCCCATTTGGTAGCTATGAATACGCAACTGAAAAATCACAAACAGAGCCCCAAGCCTCGTAAAGCCAGCTCACGCAGAAGATAAAATTAAGCACAGACTGCTGAGCTGGCGTAGGAAGCAACGCGTCACCACCAGGAAGAGTGATGGGAACCTGGTGTTCGGAATCGAACTCCTCCACTACCTGCTAGGTCCTGTCTGCCATGACTCACCCCCCCACCCCTCATAAAACTGGGTCTTTTACCTTTCATAAGATGTCCTATCTTTCCAGATCTTTCTGAAAGGCTTGGTTTGATCTTCAAGATGTTTTTCTTGGAGGACAAAATTAAGCATGTGTCCCATTTGCATTCTTATGAATCGAGACATCTAAAACATGGCCCGTTGAGCTCAAAGGTGAACACAACGAATTGTGTTTTTCATTCAAATTTGTCTTTTTCTTCCCTTTAGAAGTTCTGAAAGGCCAGCCCTTCCCTCCCGCATCCTCAGTAATGACAGTTTTCTCAGCCCAATGCCCCGATCTTGTCTTTACCTCACATCAACATCTTTTTCTCATGATCTTCGTCTTTTTCTCCATCCTAAAACCATGCCTTCTCAGATGGTAACATGATTCCTGAACTCTTTCCTAAGCTTTCTCACCCTCACCCTGTAAAGTATTTCTCCATGAGCATTAAGAGCCCAAAATCACCCCTCATCAGACCACCCTGCACCCCCACCCCACACACCACTCACATGTGGATCACTGCCAACATTCTGCTTAATATTTATTCCTTGGCTGAATAAAACTTCCAGATTTTTTCAAATGCTGCTTGTGCTCAACCCATTCTGAACTTATTAACTATATTTTTTATATTTTCCTTTCAACTACCCTAGCCATTGCACTGACAATATCTGAAGTTCAAGTTCAATGGTTCAATGTTTGAACCTCTTACCTAAGATCAGGTTCTAAAGTCAAGCAGATAACCTAAGCCCTCAGGGTGTCCTTCAGCGAGTAAGGAGCATCTTCTCCCAGGTGGGAACAGGGCCGGACGCAGCGCATCTAATGGCCTGCGTGGCCTGCATCTAGTGGCCTGTCCTACCCAACCCCATGTCTCCAAGGATCGGAACCACATGCAGGGTGGGGACACTGTGAGGTGAGGGGCCAAACAGCTTCTGCAGAAAACAACAGATCCAAGCAGCCTTTTCCAAATGGCTCTTCCTCTAACCACCTACCACAAAAAATAGTAAATGGCTGCTTTCCCCATTAAACCAAGGGCGACGCATAACTAACCTTCCCAAAACAAGAAGAGGCACTGGCCACAGGGATGATGCTTAGGGAGCTGGGCTGAATTCTCTTCGCCGGAAGAGGCTCTTCCTCAAGTACAGCCTGGGACCTGTGCCCACCAAGTGGAATGGGTGGCTGGGTGACTACTTACCCTCTCTCCTTCCTTCCCTCCCTCCCTCTTCCCCCACCCTCCAACACCCTGAAGGTGACTACAGTAGTCCTAAATGTGACTACAATAGTCCCAAATGCAAAGTATAACAAAAATAGGAGTAAGCATGTCTCTGACTAGTAAGACTATAGTTTTCTTACCTCCTTTCCAAGATTTAAACATTTAAAAAAAATAACTAAAGGGGGGGGGGAGGAACTATAGATGACTTTTATATTTATATACAAAATCCATTTTTTAATTATCTCCAAGACTCATAATAACACGGGGAATGTTAATTAATTGGGGGAAAAGCAAGATACGAATCATGTTTCTGACTACAATGATGGAAAAATACAGCAAAGTGTCAGGGTGTCTGCTTTTGGGTGGTGGAAAGGTGTTTAAGTTTCCTTCTGCTTTCTTTTCTACAGCGTGAGGAGATAACGGGGGAAATGAACTTCACTTTTAAACATTTCTTATTTTATCAATTAGACTGCATCACGGCTTTCTGCTGCAATAATGAACAGCAAAGCCAATGGCATGCGAGAGTTCTTTCTCAACCTGCGTTTTATGGTTTGCAACAGATTCAGCCAGCCCATACTGCATTCCTGAGAGATTGTCCTTGCTCACACAGAATCTGCCAGAACCTTTCCGCGCATCTTCACTTTGTTCAGAATCACATTCTCTCTAAAAGCTTTAGCGGGAGTGCACTTAAAGGCCCACGTCCACATAATGCAGGTGCTCTTTGCCACTGACCCCTTGAGATCAGTTGTTGCAAAAACTGTAGCAGCAATAACCAGATGGACATCAACCACGGACCAGGCACCGTGACACACGATGAAAAAGTGCACCTACTGCGCACAGCTCCTTACACCACCACGCCTCTTCTGAAGTCCAAGAAACTAAAGCTCAGAGTAAGGAACTCGGTCAAAGTCAGGGAATTTGTAAATGCCAAAGCTGATACTCAAACTCGGCTCAGACTAATTCTGAAACCTAAGCTCTTTCCCCTGGCGATGTGGAGGAGGAAGTGGCTTCAGATCCAGGTCTGCCATTTGCCCTTGAACAAAATTAGGGACTGAGCTGTAAATTAGGGACTGGACTGGACCAGATGACCGCCAATCTCCCTCCGCTCGAATGTTCTGTTTCCAGAGCTCCCCCGTTCCTGACAGCACACAGAAAGCCCTTGGGTGTGCAGACACTTCAGCACCTGCTTGTTCCGTTGTGTTCTGTCTTGTGCCTCCTCTGTGTGCTGGCAATCCCCAGAGAGCAATTTTCTCTGCACCCGGTACCACCTCCCTGTGCCAGGAGAATATGCTGCTTTTGGCTCTGTAACTGGGGATTTCTAACAAAATCACTCTGGCACCATGACTATTAGCTCTCTGCTGAAGGAGCGTTTTAGATGACAATGTGATCCTCACTTTCAGGGTTCTACATGAGCACGATATATTCAGGGTCGTCTCAGCATACACTAGCGGGCCAAAGAGCGCTCGTGTCCGGAGACTCTCCAAATACCAAGGCAGCAAATGTAAGTGAGCCTGCAGAACTGGCTCTAACCGGAAATGTATCCACTGGACCAATCCTGGTCCTGACTGAAACCCAAATCACAGGAGGCTCAGCCCAGCACTCCCGCAGCTCCAGCTGAGCAGCGCAGGGTCACACAGGAAGGAAAACAAAGGTGCTGCTTTTAAAACAGTCTAGTCCCAGCTGCACAGCCAACTTTTGGACAAATTTTTAAAATTATCCAACGAAAGTTGTGCCCTTACTTTCAAGTTCTCTCTTTGGGCTTTCTGTCAGCCGTTAACAGAATCACCGCGCAATCTCTGGGACGAGGCACCACTCTGAGGAATCTGCCAGCACTCCCGAACACGGTTACATCACATCAGGTTCTCAGATCTGGCTGATTAGATGTATTGTCAGAGCAAAGGAACCGATCCTTGTCCTAACGTATAAAATTATCCTCTGGCATACACGTCATCGGCATGCCAGCAATCAGCTACCCGGTAATGCGTGCTCAGGAGCCGGGGGGACATGGGGCTCACCTCGGACCGACACTAACCGCTGGCTGGGTTTGGGTGCCGAAGGGGACCGAAGGCCCTCGGGAGCCCACGCAGTTGCCAACAGTGCTAAGTAAAGAACCAACCTGAGATTAAATTACATTTCAGGGGAAAACCAAACCTGAAAAACCATTTCTGGCCTTAAGTCTCAGGAGTAGCAAGTGAATTAGGCCCTTGAATTTAAAGAGCACACAAACCAAATAACAGATCCTGGTCTCTGAGGAGGCAAAGTGAATTACTGAGAAAATAGGGAAGACTGGAGAAAGTCCATCAACACCAATAAAAAAAGAAATATTTTTTTTAATACCCATCAGCCAATCAGGAGTATGTATGCAAATTAACACAAAAGTTGTGGGTTAATTTGCATATGCAGGTGCGAAGCCTGAAGACGGAAGAGGCTTGGCTTCTCTGCTGGGGCCAGGTGGGAAAGCCATGCCGCTCTGGGCCTGAGCGGAGGAGCCTCGCCTGAGGGCTGAGTCCCGGAGTCGGAGGAAAAGTGGAGCCGGAGGAAAAGCGGAGCCGCAGCCAGGGGAAGGAAGGCCTAGTGCACGAATCTCCGTGCAATGGGCCTCTCCTTGGGCCATAAAAGCCTCGCTGGCTATGGAGTCTGTAAGTGGCAGAGTGAGTGAATCAGGACTTCCATTTCATCTATAATGGGTTAAGTATTCAAGGAAGATGGTATCAGACAGAAAGGCAAACGTTAACAAGCTGGAAGAACATTAGGTTGTGTTCATTTTTTGCACAGCCCCAAAGGGGAGATGGTTTCCCGCCTGATTTATAAGATGCTAATATAATCACAGCCCAAGCCTCCTCTGCCTGGCATGATCCATGGATTCAAATCCTCTGGTCCCGGAGGCCTCAGCGAGCCCTGTGCCAAGCGTCCGCTCGGCACACCTGATGGAATCTGATGAAATCTGATGAAATCTGATGGAATCTGAGGAAATATGATGACAGTGGCAGGCGCGCAGGCCCCCGGCTCCCCTTGCTCTGAAGGAGGATCAGAGAGCGGCTCCAGGCAGAGGCCGCGGCGCTGACCCTCACTGGGTGCGAGGCGGCAGGCGGACGTGGCTCAGGAAGGAACACTCAGCACAAGCCCAGCACCAGGCTGAGCCGGGCACGAGTGACTTGTGCTCGCACTGTCCCCACACGCACAGTCACCTGGGAGTGGTCTCAGGATATTTCTCCCAGCTCTTGTTAAATCTCAGTGAGAAAGCTGACATTAAGGTCTTAGAAGATAAACTAGCACTTGTCAAGAACACCGTTTCTCACCACCTCGCTGGCATCCGGCCCTCTCACCATCACTGCTGGGACCATCAAACCCACCCAGAGAAATAGGCCTGGAGGGCAGGAAGTGAATAACGGGTCCCCTACAGTTCTGATTCTGTGATGGAGATAACTAAAAATGCGTTAAGTCATTGTAAAGCCTTAGAATACTTCTCCGAATACAAATTTGCATGGAAAATCTGACTTTGCACACATAACATTATCAGCATAACTGGAAGACAGTATATCCAAATATTACAGTGCTTATAATATAAGGGGGAAGCAGGGGTTTTCCTTTCTCATACTTTGTAACACTTGGAATAAATAGGAATGTGCATACGTGGTTTGCATAAACAAAAACCTGCAGGTGTCCGTTCCTTTCAAAGGTCATTTATAAAACGCAGAATGCCAAGGGGAAAGGACTTGCTGCTCCCCTTCCTTCCCAGACTCAGGAAATGCCCTCCTCACGCGCAGTTACCCACACGGGACCCAGCTGTTGCCTGCGGCTCCGTCTCTTCCTCACTCCCCACACCCACTCGGTTACAGGCCTGCCTTCCGACCTTTGCAATCCTCCCACTGCCACCCGCACCGCTGCCCTTGGCACCAGCGGTAAGATGGCCTCACTGCAAACGTATTCAGGGCTGTCCCTTCCTCTCTGAAATAAATAAAAATTTATTTTGAAAGGCCCATCAGAAACACGGGAAATTTTCACAACTGGAGGCTGACAGTGATTCTAAAGAGCTGGCCCCTCTGGTTCTGATCTTCAGCTCCCTCACTCTCCCCTTCCCAGGTCTCAGGAAAGGGAGAAGTTTGCCGACCATAATCTAATGCCAACTCTGTGCTCTGCGGCATTCTGTTTAGATCGTATTCCCCAAGCTCCTTTCCTATGTCAACTAAAAGGTAAAGGTGGGGATGCTTTCAGGGAAGGTAAGAGAAAAGTTCTTTAAGAAACAAACAAGCCAAAACCGGTGTGGCTCAGTGGGTAGAGCGTCAGCCTGTGGACTTAAAGGTCCCAGGTTCAATTCTGGTCAAGGGCATGTACCTTGGTTGTGGGCACATGCCCAGTGGGGGTTCTGCAAGAGGCAGCTGGTAGATGATTCTCTCATCGATGTTTATAACTCTCTATCCCTCTCTCTTCCTCTCTGTAAAATATCAATATAAAATATATTTAAAAACAAACGATAGGATTGCAAACTGCATGCCATTATTGCTCATGTCAATACTAAGTTTCTTTTATATATTTTTTATTTCATAAAAATGTATTTCTTTATTGATTTCACAGAGGAAGGAAAAGTGAAAGAGAAAAACATCAATGATGAGAGAGAATTACTGATTGGCTGCCTCCTGCATGCCCCCTACTGGGGATCAAGCCCAAAACCCAGGCATGTGTCCTTGGCCAGAACTGAACCCAGGACCCTTCAGTCTGGAGGCTGATGATCTATCCACTGAGCCAAACCAGCTAGGGCTATCACTTACTTTAAAAAGAAACTAACTACAGTGAGATGACTAGAAGAACACTGGGCTTCTATTCAGAATTTGACCTTGATCACTAATAGCTGAGAGTGAGATTATGAAATACCTGAAAACAAAGGTAAGTCTGAAGAAATCTGCCTATTTCCATGCGATATGGAGTGGTTTCCCATAAAAGGGACGCGTTGTTTTACCGGCTCCGGGAAGCACAGTGAGCGGCGTGTAACTTACACAGCCCATGCAGACCGAAGCCCCTCACGGGTCCCGTGTGGAAATAAGCACCGCCCCCTCCTGTTTCTGTCCCAGCGCCTCTCTGCACACTCACCGGAATGTAATAGATGCCCATCTTGGGGGTTTCGTTGGCGGTCAGCAGCATTCCTAAAAGTAAACACAGAGACGGTAAACCCGTGGGAAAAGGGAAGGATCCTCTTCCACTGTTTTCCGATGTGCGGCGTCGGAGGCGCTCAGAGCAGGTGCACACGGCACCTGGGAGTGGGCTGGGGCGGCTGCGGCCTCCTCCACGGGGCTCCCCGGGCAGGGAGACCTGTCCTGCTGCGGAAGGACCTTCCCAGAGCGGCAGGCCACACAGTGTGCCTTCGTTCTGAAGGGGGCAGTGTACGCAGGCACACCGACAGCAGGAGGTCAATGTGCTCTGAGACCCATAAAAATGCGGAAGCGAAGAAGAGGGGTTTCTTTCTGTCCATCAGGAACCGCAGGACCAAGGTACAGCATCCCCACAAAGTGTCACCCAAAGCAGCTCCTAACGTTTGCCTTCAAGGTCACACCAACTTAACACAAACCCCCTCAGGGGAAGGCTACGTGCAACTACACCTGAGAGACCAGAACAGAAACCTAACCGCTCCTACCTACAAAAATAACTCACTCTCCGGGAGTTTTAACAGGTTAACCAGCGGAGTAGTTAACGAGTTAGTCCCTCGGGCCAGCATTTTAAGAAAGCCAAGTTACAGCAGGGACCACCTCCTGGCACCCGATCCAGGTTTCCTGTAAGCAGAGCAGCCTGCGGAGCCCCCTCGGTAAGGAGCCAGCGTGCCGGGCCTCAGCTGCGCCCTCTGCTCTGCGCCACACCGGCCACGGATGCTCCCCGTCCCCACACCAGGCAGTTAAGAGGCGGGGTTAGCAGCCGGCGGAGTCTCTGAGGATCTCCGAGAGCCGCCTGGGAGGTGAGCACCGCCACCACCCTCTTCCACAGATGAGCAAACAAAGCTCAGAACTGCAACTGTCATGAGCTAGGGAACTTAGAGCTCCAGTGCAAAGTCAAGAGCACTGTTTTTTAAACACTTTTAAAATCAGCCAAATTATACTTGTTTTAAAAATCCGTTCGTAAAATACAATAGAGGAATCCACAGAGTGAAGATGTTTGGATTATCACACCAGTAATCAAAACTAAATATGCCAAATGGTAAGGACAATGCTTTGATTCTACGTTTGAAGAAAGTACTTTTGCTGCTCTTTCGTTCATACAAAGCTGCAGAAGTGACCTCCGCGGTGACAGGATGAGGTGTTGACAGAGCCGAGGGGAACTCAGCTGCAGCCCATCTGGGGGGACACGACTCCAAAGGGGGAGCTGGCCCTAAACTGGGACCCACCTCCCCAACCACGACACCCACCATGCAAACACCCAAAGCAGGCGGCGAGGTCAGGAAGAGCAGGGTGGGTGTCCAATTTAAAGCGAATCAGAAATGAGAGACGTTCTCAGAACCTGTACTCATGCGGGCGGTGTCTGGCCCAGGAGACGGGGGCTTCGTGATGCGCGATGCTACCCCCGTCTCAACGGCAGCGAGGCCAGGCCTCCAGACCCCGAGACGAGCAAAGCCAGGCACCACCAAGGGAAGGCTCTTGCCAAAGCAGTGCCCGCCGCCTGGCTGCACTGGCAACCCGGACACCGAACATCCAGCAGTGCCGCTCCGCGAGGGAACAGCCACAGCTCCCGACAAACCCCGGGACGGCGCTCTGTCCGCCAGAGCATCAACGCAGCCACGTTCCCGCACGGAGCGGGCTCTCACTGGGCCACACGTGGACAGAGACCAGCCACCTCCGACCCGGGGGTCAGGCCTGAAACCAGCTGTGAGTGAGGAGACGGCCCGCCGGCTGGGGAGGCGGTGCGGCAGACATGCAGGCGGTGATGGGCGAGACAGAGAGAGTGAACCCGGGCCAGGGGCTTTACATCCCACTGCTCAGCTCTGCTCTGAGCGGGAACACGTGATGTCCCTGGGCAGGGCCCGAACCCCTCCTCCCTCTGCACTGGAGCACACTGACGGAATAAGGGCGACCTCACACTGCACAGCAGAGCCGTCCCCCTGCCCTGAAGGCAGGTGAGCTGCACAACCGTGAAGCCTGAAGGTCTTCCCGAGCGGAAGTCTGTCCTCTCCGCCTGTGGTCTGGAGCCAGCGGTCTGACAGCACAGGCCGGGGGGGTGGGCCTGCCCGCCGTGAGCTCAGCAAGCACGGAGTGAAACTGATGTGCCCAAGGCCAAGGGCAGCACCGCCTCCGGGCGCCCTGACCCAGAGCCGCTGAATGAGCAACAGAAAGGAGTGCAGGAGGAGCAGGAGGGCGGGACCATTTCTCAATACTCTGAGCGGCCTCCGTGTGCGAAAACCATTCCACAGCCGTCATCATGATTCGGCTGTAATTACTCCAAAGTGAGTAAGAGAGAAGATAAAGAAAGGGAAACGTTTCGGCTTTCTAACATGATTCAGCTCATAATGATGAGGCACAAACAGAGCGGCGTGGGGGGAGGCGTGCTGCAGCAAGGGCGAGGCAGGGAGCGTGAGCAGCCGCGGGCGCCCAGGGAGGCAGGGTGCTTGTCCTGCGGTGCTTGCCGTTACATGGAATAAACTATCTGGCTAGTTTTGTGTTTGATTAGCCTCTATCAGCTATTTGACTGTAAGTCATGGTCTCTGTCCAAAAATATCCCTTAAGACGTGCGCCTTCCAGAAAAGTGGCCGCCTGCCACGAAGAGCCTGGTGGTCACTCAAAGCGAGCACCTTGCCCGGCTGGAGTGGCTCAGTGGCTGGGTGCTGACCCAGGCACTAAGAAGCCGCTGGCACACGCCGCATTGTGGGCTCGATACCCAGTGGGGGCAGCGCAGGAGGCAGCCGATGGAAGCTTCTCTGTCCACCGCCACCGGCTTCCAGCTGCAGTCCTCCTCGGGACTCGGGCCTCCCCTTCCCCAAATCAGCCAACACATGTTGTGTGGCATCAGGTTGCAGCCTCGCTGCACTGCCCCATCCTAGTGCGGCCTCCCCCGTCCCCTCGCCTCTTGCACTGTCCCTCGCCTGGACCATCTCGCCCCAAAGCCAACCAAACCTCACCATCACTCCACCCTCAGCACCAACGAAAACCTACGGCCGCCTCTAGCCGCTGCGGCCGAGCCCCTGCCAGCAGGTCAGAGTGCTGTCTGCACATGATTGAACTTTCCTTCTCCACCTGCATCTCTATCAGAATTACCCGTCTCTGTCCTCAGATACCATTCTCACTTTCTCTCAGACTCCCCAGTCTTTTTTTTTTTTTTTTTAAATATATTTTTAATTTATTTTTTACAGAGAGGAAGAGAGAGGGATAGAGAGTTAGAAACATCGATGAGAGAGAATCATCGATCAGCTGCCTCTTGCACACCCCCCACTGGGGATGTGCCCGCAACCAAGGTACATGCCCTTCACCGGAATTGAACCCAGGACCTTTTAGTCCGCAGTCCATCACTCTATCCATTGAGCCAAACCGGTTTCGGCGCCCCCAGTCTTCATAGATCTGCCCTGAAGGTATTGTTAGATCCTAAAATCTGCCTTGTAATTTGCATACAACAAGCCAACACCTGTGGTTTCACAGCCTGGGTATTACCAGGCAACCTCGGACCTCTCCCAGCCCGACCTGGATTCCCACGCACGCACGCACGCTCACTCATCACACCAGGGAGCTGGAACAGCATCTCACTGCCCCTGCCTACGCTCTGTCACCGGCTCCTACTGACAGCCAGGCTGGCCGAGGGCTGAGTCACTGAGAGGGCCACTTTCTGAGTCACACACCCCTTCCTGCTCTTGGCTCTTCAAGTCCATACAATAGCCAAGAGCGATCCTGACAGAGCCAAACGCTGTCTTAAGAAATACACTGAGTTTAAAGCCAAATGAAGCATAGCTTGGATTTGCCTGGCTGAGTGAGCCGCGGCTACGCACGCATACCTGAGTTGGGATAGAGGCAGACATCATTGATGTCATGTTCTGGCTCCAAGGAGGTAAATATCTTTCCCTGAAAGAGAAGCAAACGGGAATCAATCATGAGCTAAAGGAAGACAGCCTTTGGCGATCTCCCGTGTGGAGAGGTAACTCAAGCACACTCTGGCATGTGAAGAAGTACAATCGTCCAATTAGAATCATAGAATTTAAGTTTTAAATACACCTTAGAGGATTCATTTGATCAATTTATCAAATATTTCTCATTTTAGGGACAAAGAAACTGAGGCACAGGAGGAAGAGGAGACTTATGCAAGAAAATACAGTTTAAAGAAACTGTCTACACAAAAGAAAAGGGTAAAGTTTAAATAAAGTTGTACATCAACTTTAAAAAATTCTCTTAACCTGGGACACACCCCCTGGCTAAACCTGCTCCTCAGGGAAACCAAAGGGGAGGCAGTCAGCATGGTAAACTGAGGACACCCCCTCCCGTACCTACGCCACAGGCTTTGGGAGACTGAATGAGATAATGAACACAAAATGACTGGCAAAACGAAATCCTGTAAATACATAAAGTGATGGTTATTATATAGTTAAGCCTAAGACATTTTTTATTTTAAATGAGAGGGGAAATGTGCTTTTTAAAAAATTTAGAGAATGGCCCTAGCCAGTTTGGCTCAATGGATAGAGCAGCGTTTTTCAACCGCTGTTCCGCGGCACAGATGTTGCCTGGTGTGCCGTAGGTGCAGACAAGACAAGAATTTTATAATTTTTCACTATTTTGTTTACTTAATATTTCATAATAAAGTAATTATAAAATACTTTCTTTGTGTTTATTTGATTCCTATTCAAGAGAATTACTTTATATGTAGTCAATATAGGCACAGAGTTAAATTTTTTAACATTTTCTAATGGTGGTGTGCCTCGTGATTTTTTTCATGAAACAAGTGTGCCTTTGCCCAAAAAAGGTTGAAAAACACTGGGATAGAGCATCAACCTACAGATTGAAGGGTCCCAGGTTGGATTCCGGTCAAGGCACATGCCTGGGTTGCGGGCTCAATCCCGTGTGGGGCATGCACAGGAAGCAGCTGATCAATGATTCTCTCTCATCACTGATGTTTCTTCTCTCCCTCTCCCTGCTTCTCTGAAATCAATAAAAATATATTTTTTAAGAAAGTAAGAGAAGAAAGTAAGACAGAAAGACAGAAGATAAGATGGGTATGGAAAAAGGTGATAAGAAAGATAAACAAGGAAAGCCAGTCAAGCAAAACCAAGACATGTGGGTGCTGATCAAGAGGGTGCACTTAGTCATAACAACAACGCCAAAATAAAGCTCACTGTGGCAACTACAGCCATGACTCCGAGAGCCAATGCAAGCCCGCCAGCTGCGGCTCTTAGCTCACTGGCAGAGGCTTCCCGGCAAAGGGCGGGCGGGGAGGGGGTAAAGCTTGGGGAAGGCGGGTCTTGTGTGTTCAGTGAAAAACAGCAGCCAGCTTCTAATTCAAGACAACGAGATTCACACAGCTACCTCCTTTCTTCTCCAATTCCCACTGAAGCAGGAGGAGAGGGACGGAAAAGGGAGGGGAAAGAGACTGTAACAGTGTGGGGCCAAGACGACGAACTCCGCATTAGGAGAAACCTGCCGCAGTTCGGAGCCTGGGAGGACCCATCCAAGCTGATGTCACGCGTTACCTTGAACCAGCAGGGAAGCCAGGTCAAGGGCAACTTCTACTTCCCCAATATTTTATGAATCAAAAAAAATAAAACGTCCCCATTTGTAGTGTTAAGAACAAGTATTGTTTAAGTGCATGAGTTTGGATTACAGAAAAAGCGCAGAGAAAACCCGCCCACAGCACCACGCAACCTCCCACGAAAACCCGCCCCACCCACGGCCAATGCAAGCAGCTGAGTGGGTTCCCGGCCGAGCCCAGGCCAGCCGAGGCACGGAGCCAAGAAGCTCCGGTGGGAGGGACACGGGGGACAGACCCCCCGAAGGTAACTCTGTCTCCACCACAGACCCAGGGGGAACAGGACGAAGCTCAGGAAAGGCCAATGCTTGGGGGCAAATGGAAAGTGAGCAGAAACCAATGGCCGCGCCAGGGACCATGACCAGGAGCCGAGCCGCGATGGGGCCGCGGGCACCGCTGCCCCGAGCACGGCCGCCCCGCGGGAAAGGCTGTGCTCGCCCCGGAGACACCACGTGAGGCCGCTTCCTCTCAAGGACGAGTTAAAAGAAAATAAAAAGTGACACTTTTGGACTACAGATGTTAAGTTTGTTATTAATCAAATGCAAAGAACTCTGAGTGAATGTTTTCCTGTTTAGTTGATGAACTAACCTTTTACTTCTCAAAATACTTAGGTTGTGAAATGAAAAGCAGAGGCAGATTAAAGCCAGTGATATAGGATTTTGTTACTTATTAATTAATACTTGGAGCTTGAGGGACAGAACATCAAATATTCTTAAGAAAACATTATTTCAATAAAAATTTCAACAAAAACATACGTACTGAGTTCTTATTCCACATTTTGATAATTCGAGAGTCTGCAGACAAAATCAAATCTAAAGAATTCTGGAAATGGACCGACTTGATGGGCAGCCCATACTGGTGATCCTTCACTAGCAGTGGCTTATCTGAGCGAAGATCATACAATAAGACCTAAAAGAAAAAAATAAGTTATTTCTGTTTAAACAAATTAAATGTTTTACCTTAAAAGCAACTTTTAAGTTACAAAGGTGATGGCTGCCATTTGTCCTGCCACGTGCCTTTTTATGAGCACAATGGACACCTCACTCCGGGCACAAAGGCCCCAGGCAGCCAGCAAAGCGCTCTGAGAAATCTCCTACGTTACCCTCAGGGTGCATTGCTGTGTGCGCTCAGCCTGAGCGCAGTGTGTAAGCACACTGAGACTGAGAGCTACAGAACTACACTAAGAGAGGAACAGAAAGGAAGCCTACAAGAATCTGTGTCATTTGGGAATTCAACAAATACATATACTGAGGGCCTACTATGTACCAGGCACCGTCACAGCGAGTGACAGAAGCAAGCGTGACAGACATAAAGAAGACATCCTGGGAGATTCTGGGCAGATGGTGATGGCAAGGCTATGACCGGGTGTGTGTGTGTGTGTGTGTGTGTGTGTGTGTGTGTGTTTGGGGGGTTGTCTCTTCTGAGCCCTGCCATAGAGGCAAGAAACCAGGCAGCTCGATCTCCATCCCAGGTGACAGGTCCTCTCCAGACCATGAGGGCAGAGGCAGTACGTGTCCGGGAAGCTGGGTCTCAGGCCTGATCTGAGGGGAGAGCAAACTGACAAATGTACGGGCTCTGCCAGGGCGGGAAGGAGGGAGGGACTGAAACCCCTGCAGCAACCCACTCGTGCTGAGCTGTGCCCTGATCACCCATGCAGGGGACCTGGTAGATAGTGCTGGGGGAGAGCCAGATGCCTGGGTCAAACACATAGTGGAAAGATCTATTCAATGCATTTCTTGTCTACAGGAATTCTCAGAGCCTTCAATAGATATTTAAATGCACTATGAATCTCCAAGAGTGGGAATCTGGCAGATTCCAAACGGTTTTGACCACAGAATTGTCCCAGGACACTCTGGGAAAATAGTTCTGAACCACAGTCAAGAGAACACAGGCGCCTGTAGTTCCGCTCAAGAGCCTCTCAGACCACCCACTGAGGAGCTAATAGAATGCTGGCCAAACGTGCAGGGTGGGACACAGTAGGTCTACATCATCCGTATGGAAAGAACACAATAACTAACCAATGACAATGGAAGAATAAGCTGTTACCTGCCCTGTGGATGTTCCCACTGCCATGGTCAAGGCACCGTTAAACTTCAGGGCAGAGATGGTCGGTAAGCTGTTCACCCTGAAAGGCAAAGCATTCCTGTTCCACGTGGACACAGCCAACCTCCTCCAGGAAACACACCGATTCTCAAGCTTTCCTTCCACTCTAAGGGGAATCACTCTCCCCTCCTTTTAGAAGGCAATCATCCAAGCTCTCCTAGTCAAAGTGAAAATGTCTACATACAAACGTAACCAACCTTCAGAAATCTGTAGGTTATCTTCAGAAATTGTAAGAATATTCTCAAAGTAGCCGGGACCGGTTTGGCTCAGTGGATAGAGCGTCGGCCTGCGGACTGAAGGGTCCTGGGTTTGATTCCGGTCAAGGGCATGCACCTTGGTTGCGGGCACATCCCCAGTGGGGGGTGTGCAAGAGGCAGCTGATCGATGATTCTCTCTCATCGATGTTTCTAACTCTCTGTCCCTCTCAATTCCTCTCTGTGTAAAATCAATAAAATATATTAAAAAAAAAATATTCTCAAAGTAGCTACAAACAACAATGAAAACGTCTGAACATATAAAACCAGTTAAAGACTCAGTCTGACAACATCTCTCCCCCTCATTAAGCCGGGATGAGGCAGTTACAGAAGCAGCCCTTTTGCTTAAGAGCAAGCCTTCTCTATTCAGGCAGGGATATACCATTCCCCATTCAGAGTTGGCTGTGGCAAGCTGAAATAAAAGACTAGGAGCTCGCAGGGCCCTGGAACCTGTAAAAGCATCACGGAGTGAGGAATGGCGCTGGCCATGAACCTGACCATGCTGCCCTCAGCGGCCACGAGCTTCAGCACCAAAGCCACGCTCTGGTGGAAAGGTGCTGGCCGACAGGTCAGAAGCCAACTACAGTCCTCTTCTGGCGATCCTCCTCTGGCGCCTCTGCCTGTGTCCCTGCCACCAGGCCCTGCAGTGCAGGCGGGGAGGGCCGGCATCCTTGTCTCTTCCGCCACCTAGAGCCTCAGCCCAGAACTACAACGAGCCTCAGTTTGCACTTGCCTCCTTAGCCTGGGAAGCACCTTTTCGGCAGGGTGACTCTTGGGTCTGTCACTAGCCCCTGCCTTGTAAAGTCCTTCAGAGAGAAAGTCCATCTGGCTTACCCGCTCAGAGCTTCCACAGGAGGCTTTTACATAATCACAAAATACAACCTCAGACAAAAGTCTAAGAGGTTCATCCTTTAGTAACCGACCTTAACTTAGTACTGACACATCAGAAGCGGACAAGTACTTAAACGGCAAGTTCACGTCTACTTACTCCGAGTCGGCTGTGACGCTGCTCAACGCACAGTCCAGCAGCCCCACTCTGCTCCGAACCCGCGGGTCCCAGCACTCCACTCGGCCCTACACAAACAGAAACAGCAGCTTCAAACAGCGGCTGCTACTGGAAAATGCTTAGATGAATACCAGAAAAAGCCTTAATGATAAACAAACATACACAAAGATCAAAAAACTGTTTATAGTATTAACCACTTTATAAACAAGACCTCGAAAATACTTGGCAATTTGATATACGATGCTTATCGAATCCCAAGCCCCAACAACCACGGGACCTCAGGAAGCCAGGCTTTGGGCTGGGGTCTGCTCCCCGGCACCAGGTCTCAGGGCTGGGCTGGCGGGAAGGATGCCTCCCTGGTTCTCCCAGGACCTTTAGGGTGAGGATCACCATCTCCACTTCACCCGGGAAACAGCCCCCGGAAAGTAACTGAGGAAACTAACAGGCAGCAGAGAGCGGCTCCTGACACAGCGCCTCCTGTGAGAACAAGAACGGCGGCCACACAGCCCCAGAGGCTGGGACCCAGCAGTGACGCCCCACCAGCTCCAGGTCAGGGTCAGAGTGCGCCCCATCAGCTGCAAGCGGGGCGGTGCGCAGCAGCTGTAGCAGCTTTCCACACAAAGAGCAAAGCAATGGCTTGTGGCTTCATTAGCACCGGCTCCTAGGAGCCCAGCAACTCTGTCTTTAAATATGATTTCGCTCATCATTAAACATAAAACACTTTTAAACAATCAGTCAGTTCCGCTCACCTCCACTGTTCCTGTGGCGAACAGGCCGTGCACTGAGTTTATGTCACAAACGTTGTTCTCCCTGAACATAAAGCAACAGGGAGAGCATGTTAGCGCCCCCAGGGGGAGGGACACCCACACTCCCACCAGCAGTCAGCCAAGTGCGGGGAGAGAGGACACGCGGTGCTCACTGATCTGCTTGTGAAACACCAGGCATGCCGGTAAGGGCCCGGAGCACAGCGACCGCCAGTGTCCGATCCCGCGGTGACACTCTATCTCCCGGGGATGAGACAGCGAAGAACTTCCTCCCGGAACGCCAACCCACGGCCACGGCCACGGCCACGAGAACAAACGCGCGTTCCACTTTCTCAGTATATTTTCTCCCCGGGCTGTGGCTGGGCCCACCCTGAGGTCTGGCTAGGTTAAGCTGGTTTACTGCTCTAGGCCTCCTTTTCCTTGTCTATAGACTGAAGATGTCACCTACTCATTTAGTTGTTGTGATGTTAAATGGAAAAACTAAGAAATGTTCAACACAGCGTCTAGAGTGTACAAGACACTCAATAATAACTGCTGTTATTACAAACAGAAAACTGTGCAGCTAAAGAGCAGATAACTTATTATTCAACAATGCATCATAGTTACTATCACATTTTAAATAAAATAAGAGCATTTCAAGTCAATGTGAAAAGAAATAGTGAGAATGTACTTGGTTTTATCACTACATGTTCTTCCAACTTTAAAGACCATGTGAGAGCAGTAAGGAAAACCCAACAAGCTCTTTGTACACAGAGATGAGGAGGAATCCAGCCTCCATCCCTCACCAGCTGTATGTTCAAACTACTCACCCTCTCTGAGCCTCAGCTGCCCTATCTGTAAAATGTAGCCAATGATAGCACCTACCATAAAAATGTGTTTATATAATGAGTTGATACATATAAAATACTGAATGCCTGGCATAGAAAGCCCTTTTACTATTATTGTTGTTGTTATTACTCAACATTATTATTATTATTATTATTATTATTATTATTCAGATTCCTTCCTAAAAGGACTTCTCTTTAAATAAAAGTTTAGACAATAATGTATAAAAAGAAAATGGGGGGGGGAGGGGAAACCCTTAACTTTCTGCTAGCAACAACATAAAAGATGATAATTTTTAAATGTTATTCCAAGTTAACTCACAATTTCTCCACAAGAAAATGTATCACAAAGCAAAATCATGAAGGGAAAGTTAAAGAACACTACTAAAAATAATAAACTGAATTGTTAGTGAGTTTTAAAACTTTCAAGTCTATTTTTTTTAATTAAAAATTTCAAGAAATCACCAGATCTTCTAGCAAATTTTTTGTTTAAGAAAAAACTTAATGTTACTTTTTAATTAAGTTGCCCAGAGTATTGCTTGATAACAATTTGAGCATCTGGCTCCATCTCCTGGCCAAAATAAATACTGCAGGTTTCTAAAAGCAAAATACTCACGCAGCGTCAGTTTGTAGAGGATTTAGGTACCGTCCTTGTTCTAAGTTTAACCTGTAAACTTCGGAGCTGCAAAATAATAAAGTTAAAAATGTGGCAAACTAAAAAACAACAAAAAATATGGCAAACTACTATAAACTTTTCTAATAAATAGAATTTTTAGAAATATATATAAAAGTAGGCAAAAATAGGTTTACAGTTGTGAGTTCATGAAAATTTAATTTTGCATTATTTATTAATTATTATATTCTTTTCCATATAAACATCTGTAAACCTGCTTTTGCCACTCGTGTGTGTGTGTGTGTGTGTGTGTGTGTGTATGTGTATGTGTGTGTGTATGTGTATCTCTCATAAGGCATAGCTTCCTTTTGTAAAATACAAAAGTGGCCGAAACCGGTTTGGCTCAGTGGTAGAGCGTCAGGTTCGATTCCGGTCAAGGGCATGTACCTGGGTTGCGGGCACATCCCCAGTGGGGGGTGTGCAGGAGGCAGCTGGTCGATGTTTCTCTCTCATCGACGTTTCTAGTTCTCTATCTCTCTCCCTTCCTCTCTGTAAAAAATCAATAAAATATATTTTAAAAAATAAATAAAATAAAATACAAAAGTGGACTTACTCTAAACCTAAAAAAGAATTTGTGCAAGCATGTAAGTGATTTAAACTACCCATGTGCCAAGGAAATATTATGAAGTCATTAGGTAGACTATTACTTACAATAATATGGAGAATACAAGATCCAAAATGTTCCTATATCTATAATAATAAAAGCGTAATGCACTAATTAGATCAGACGTCCTTCTGGATGACTTTCCGGACGAAGCCAGGGCTGTGAGGGAAGCGGTGCTGGCAGCTGGGGGAAGGAGGGCCTGCTCTTGCACGAATTGTGTGCATCGGGCCTCTCGTGTGTGTATATGAAAAGACTTGAAGAAAATACAATAAAAGATCGCTAAGGGTTTCCTATGGATGAGTGATTTTTAAATTTTTAAATTTTTAAATTAAATTTTTAAATGAGTGATTTTTAAATATAAAACATCTTTTTTATATTTCCCAATTTTCTACGATGGATATGTATTGTTTTTATAACCATAAAGAAGGTAACATTTAAGAATAAAAAGCTTTTAAATGCCAAGCAATGGTGCTAGGAAACGGACTTCCCCACTCGTATGCCCTATTGGGCTGCCCATGTCTCTAGATTAGAGCACGTGCCAGGGAGAGTCAGGATGTAGTTCCTGAAAGAGCTGGTCACTGTGCAGTGCACCCTGTGAGCAAGAAAGGCGGCCTCATGGCTCTCTCTTCTTCTAATCCTCCTCCATGTTGGAACCGCAGTTGTCTGGGGAAATGCGGGGGAGAGGAGAACACAAAGGTGTCAGGCCCATTACCTGGCGCCAACGAAGTACAAGTCGCAGGAAGGGTAGTGGTAGGAGAAGTCCCGCCCGAACTTGGGGATTCTGGTTTTGTAGTAGAAGCCGGACTGCGAGTGGAACTCAATGTACCTGTCGTTATGTAAGAAGACAATCTGAAACGAAACAAGAAAGCGGCTTGCTTAGGTTTCCAGTGACGTGTGAATGTCATCACCACTAAAACTGGCTATGCTGGAAAGCCTCCGGTCTCCCTCCCCTCCTCTCTCTCTGTGAACACACAGTATATATGCACAACGCTCCGGCATGACTAAAGTGTGAAGAATCAAACCTCTCCAGTGGGTACTTAACGCCTTCCTGCATCTCAGACAGTTTTTCTGCAAACCTAGCCTTCTAACTGAAAGGCTTAAAACAAATGGCCCCTCCCCCCAAAAAATAAATAAACAAAAACAAATGGCCCCCCACTTTTGTAGCACCACCACTTTATAACACAAGCACTGCTCACTAACTTTAATGAGTAATTTCCCATCTTGATAATCTCACAATTATCACACAGGGTTCGATAAACTTGTAAAAACTCAACTTCAATGTATTACTAAGGCATCTTTAAAATCTCCAGGTGGTGCCGAAGCCGGTTTGGCTCAGTGGTAGAGTGTTGGTCTGCAGACTGAAAGGTCCCAGGTTCGATTCCGGTCAAGGGCATGTACCTTGGTTGCGGGCACATCCCCGGTAGGGGGTGTGCAGGAGGCAGCTGGTCGATGTTTCTCTCTCATTGACGTTTCTAGCTCTCTCTCTCCCTTCCTCTCTGTAAAAAAATCAATAAAATATATATATATATTTTTAAAAAATCTCCAGGTGGTATGTAAAAGCAAATTTATCCCTATCGGGACCAAATGCAGTATAAAATGACATGTCCCAAACACATGGCAAATGGCCACTGCAGGCAAACGGACAAACTATGGTCCTTAGTTTCCAGAACTGAACACAATATTTACAGCCATGTCAGCACAGGAAATTCAATTTCCCTCACGGTGACAGAATTTTTCACTGAAATCGAATAAGGCAAAGAAAGAAAAGAAAAAATGTATAAAATTGGCTGGGTTTTTTTTTTTTTTACCTGTTTCGGGATATGCCGTGATCTTTTATTTGCAGGGTTAATAAAATTAAACATACAGCATAGCTATTTTATTTACACAGATGAATATGAAAGCAACCTGACAAATAACGCCATGTTTAATGGTGTTATTAAACATGACTGCTACCAATTCTTAAAAATACAGGTAAGGTTTCGTATGTGACATGGAAACTTTATTTTGATATTAAACTAGAAAAAGTTATCTCTACACAGTTTTAAAAGATACTACACACTATACATATACATATGATAAATTAAAACATATTTATAGAAAATGAAAGGTTTTGCTACACAGCCATTTAATTTAGCAATGGGAATGTCATAGATACTTATCATAAAACTAAATTCCACTCATTGGTGTATTGATGATAGCTAGTACAAACCAATCAAGCGTACCTTTGAATAGTCATCAGACAATGTTTCGAAGGTGACAACTGAAAAATAAAAAACAGTGGGGAAAAAACAATCAATTCTCAAGTTTTTAATAAAAAGGAAAACTTAATGCAAAGATTCTAACTCAACACAAAAATTATACACAATTGCTGGGTTTTCTTGTTTTTGCCCCTACGTAAAACGAGAGCAAAGCTGCCACGTTATGCTGCTCCCAAACACCAATGGAAAATTTAAAGCTTTCTAATTCCCCAGTACTGAGCAATTAGATATCCTGCAGAACTGAAGGCAATGAAATATAAATTCACAAAACATAATGACTTCTCAATTTTCACCCAATTTTTCTGAGATGTTCAAAATAAAGTAGGTATTACAGAACATTCACAAATGTTGCTTAGGAAAGGATAACACTCATTTACAGTGTATTGGGTAAACAAAAATAGAGTGAAAACAGTTGCTATTAGCAGCACATGGAGTCTATTGTGTGAAACAAGTTAGGAGGATACAATCCCATTCTTTTCCCTGATGGACAGCCTGGATGTTTCCAGTTCACTGCCCTCTGTGCTGGCCAGGGTTCTAAGCATGACCCACCGACCTTCCCGTCCAAAGCCCCCTTTTCAGGATGAGACACCACTCCCGTGACTGTCACATGACATGGGGAAGGGAGATTTATAATCACATGAGCCCTTTAAAAGCAGTTTTCTCCGCTGGCAGAGGGAGGAGCCAATGAGCTGCTGGGGTCTGCAGGCGGAGGGACCAGTGAGGAGGGAAGCCGGGCACCTCTGGAGGCAGAGCACGGCCCAGGAGGACGGCCGGTGGGAAACGGGACTCCAGTCCTACGACTGCAACAAACTGCATCCTGCCAGCTGGAAGCCCGGGGGCGGACTCCTTCCCGAGCCCCTAGACAGGAGTGGCACCAGGCCGGCCCCCGAGGCAGCCTGCGCACAGGACGCAGAGCCGGTGGGTTCGCCCACAGACCCGGGGCTCCTCAGTGGGTGTTCACGGCCATTTGTTACAACTGAGAAAACTAATGCACAACCCATTCCCGTTTCAACAGGCAGAAAAGATGCCAAACATCAAAAGCTAGTTTCATGAACTCAAGTTTAACCTTTTACTTACCTTCGGAATCTAAACACCTTTCAAACTTCAAGGATAACTGATAGGTGTCATAGCATCGAACCCGAGGTTTATACGTTCCTATAGAGAAATGAATGAGATGTAAACTCCACAGACACACCTCCCACTGTCAGCTCCCTGAGGTGTGCGGAGCACACCTGGGTCAGAGGCATCAGGGTTCACTGCACCACAGCAAAGGGAAAGAACTCAGACGCAACCCTCCCCAACATCCCCAGGGGAAAGAGCAAGGATGTAAGCAGCTCACAGGAAAAGTGAGACACATAATTCACAACCCTCACAGACAAGCTAACAAAGCAGATGACAACAATGAAATCGCTTTTATCCATCAGAATGGCTAATACGGTATTAAGAGCATATTAGCTCTTTATTATATAAGCCATAAAACTGTGTCTATTCTAAATATAAAACCGGAGGCTAGGAAACAACCATTCCCAAAGAACCAGAGAGACTGGCATGCGGATGCACAGAAGTTCTGTCAAATAACAAAGTGATTGAAAGGGGACAAAGGTGGATAGCGTTAAGCCAGCAAAATAATGTAATGGACAATACACAGGATATATGCACCAAAATCACAGCCAAAAATGGTTGGGTGGTAATGTTTTAAATTGTAACACATTAAATGTTCCCACAGTCATGGCTCTGATACCGATGAACACTGCTAATGTAAAACCTTAGTGACAGAAAAACATTCAGTATATGACACAGCAAATTATGTTGAAAGTGACCTTTCTAGGAACTCTCCTTCATTGTCGGTGGGAGTGTGACCTGATCTGACCACTTTGGCGAAAAGCCTGGCCCGTTCCTATCAAACCAAACACACCCCTCCCCTGGGACCTAGCAATGTCCCCTGAACACGAGCACAGAGCGCTGTGAGCAGCAGCCAGAACACAGGGCCTGGCCAGTGTCCACGGATGGGGATGGAAAAGGAAAATGTCTCTGCCTACAAGGAAATGCCACTTGGTAATTTAAAAAGGACAACATATTGACACTCATGACAACACATAAATCTCAAGTATGAAGCCCCAGCTGCATGGCCGCATTATATAAAGTTCTAGAGCAGCCTAACCTTGTCTGCAGTGAAGAAGAGAAGGCAGAGCGGTGGGTGCCTACGCAGGGGTGGGAGCAGGGCCGACCGTGAGGGACGTCAAGGAAGCTTCTGGGTGAAGGAATATTCTAGACCTTCAGAGCGGTTTTGGCTACACAGGTGTTGCATTGGTCAAAACGCATCCTAGTTCATATCTGTGCATGTCAACGTATGTAAATTTACGTTAAAAAGCCATAAGTAAATAGTGAACTGGGGTTAATGATATATACTCTGAGGCATGTAGGGGTGGAGTATACTAATATCTGCAATTTGCTCTGAAATGCCCTAAAAACTAGGATGGGTGCTGGGTGGACAGACAGACATGTAATGAAGCAAATACAGCAAACTACTGAAGAATCCAGGGAGTGGGTAAATGAAGGCTCACTGTACAACTTTTTCAATATTTCAAATCTTTTTTATAATGAAGTGATAGGGAAATTTAAAAAGTGACCTATGCCATCATATTTCCTGAGATAAAATGTACAAAAATCATAACCAAAAAGATGCTTACCAGTTGCTAAAATATATTGTCCATCTTTTGAAACCTTAATAGTGGTACAAACAGTAGGCATTTCAAAATCCTGAATAAGTTCAATTCTCCTCCGGACATCTACAAAGAGAGAACAGGAGCAGCTGGTCTGTTATGATCCTAAGAACAGTAAAAGGCTAAGGATTCGCTTTTATTTATTTATTTTTAATACTGTACAGCCCCCCTCAGTGCTCACAGCCCAAAGTAAGGAGGCCGGCAATGGTTTGAGGCTGCAACTTCCTCTGGCATGGTCCACTGTGAGAGGCCCGCAGGGAAGGGCCCCCAAAATCAAGACCATGCACTTATTAGCTTTTAGTTAGGTAAAACCAAATCCCACACTCACATCAACCACCAGAGATTTCTTAAGAAGAAGGAAGTGTGTCTGCTGCAGTGAGTGAGTGCAGGTGAGTGCGGCAGCAATAAATGAGTGCCAGGTTTCTCACGTGGACCGCCGGGATTCCTTTCCTCCTCACAGGAAGCCATGCCCAACAAGGAGGCAGCTGACAGGATACCGGTAATTGGTCTCACCCAGCCTGAGCGAACAAGCTTGAGGCAAAGGCCGGGAGACTGAGATTCCCTTCCACAGCAGAGCCGGGACCCTAAAGGGCCGGAGTCTCTGGCTGCAGAGGAAAGCAGTACTCACCCACATCTTTCTTCTGCAGCGCTCTCTTCTTCCTGTCAGAAAGCCACTAGAGAAAACAGAGTCTTTATTTAAAAACATATTTACTTGAATTGTTTTTCTGCCGGCAAAAATAACACATGCTCACATTTTTAAAAAATGTGAAACCTTACATGAATACATAACAGAAAGTAAAAATATCCTGTAATACTAACCCTACTGTTAACATATCCTCTGGATTTTTTTTCTTAAACATATTTACATATATTAGACAATAAAATTTTAGAACTAACTGTATCATATTTTAAACAAGGGAAAACTAATTCATCTAATCAATCTAAGAGAAACAGTAAGCTTCAAATATTATGGGTTATAACTAATACATGGAACTCGGTCTATTTAAGTGAAATTTTAAAAAACAAGCCATTAAGCCCTAGCCAATTTGGCTCAGTGGATAGAGTGTTGGCCTGGGGATTGAAAGGTCCCAGGTTCGATTCCTGTCAAGGGCAGATGCCCAGGTTGTGGGCTCAATCCCCAGGAAGGGGTGTGCAGCAGGCAGCCGATCAATGATTCTCTCTCATCATTGATGTTTCTATCCCTCTCTCCTTCTCCCTTCCCCGATACCTTTGGCTCATTAGCTCCCCCTCCAAACCCCAGAGTTCTCTCCTGATTCTTCCCTTCCTTCGCCTGACGCCTCCTCGCCACCAGCAAGTCCCATGAGCCTACCGCCCGCGTCCCACCAAGTCCTAGTGTCTCCTTTGCTACCATTCTAGCCCAAGCCACCCGCATCTCTCGGCTGGACACCCACACGTGACAATCCACGGGACCAACGGGCACACTTCTCGCCTGCCCTGCCCTGCCCCATCCCCACTGGTGCCCTCCCCGGCCATGGTAACTCGCTCACAGCAGCCCCATTTAAACCCAACAACGACTTCCAACAGCACGAAGAAACCTCTTCCTTTTCATCACCCCCGTTTCTGCTCGAATGTCACCCTGGGAGAGGCCCTCCCTGAAGGCCGCATCCCAAACGCCTGGCCCTCCACAGCCCGGCCCTGCACAGCCCTCCTCCCGCTCTCACAGCCCTCCTCCCGCGCTCACAGCCCTCCTCCCGCGCTCACAGCCCTCCTCCCGAGCTCACAGCCCTCCTCCCGCGCTCACAGCCCTCCTCCCGCGCTTACAGCCCTCCTCCCGCGCTCACAGCACCGGCCCCGTGGGGAGCTTCTCCTGCCTGCTCACTCGGCCCTTCCCCTGCAGGAGCCGCAGCGGCAGCGCACCTCTCCCCAGGCTCAGGCACTTCAGCAAACGTGGGGGGAACGAGATGAGCACGGCCACGGGTGGAGAATGGTGGAAGACAGGAGGCCTGTGACTGGATTCTAGAAGGAAGGCGGCGCTAGTCGCCGGCTCCAGGTCTTTCGGCGGGACACGGAGGAAGAGCTGTACTGACTCTGCTTCCCCAGGGCAGGACCCAGGCCAACAGCAAGCGGCGTCTATATAGATCGGCGGCCGCCAACCTTTCGGACCACCCGCTGGCGACCGCCGATCTAGATCTTTTTACTGATTTCAGAGAGGAAGGGAGGGAGGAAGAGAAAGAGAGAAGCATCCATGGTGAGAGAATCATGGGTGGCTGCCTCCTGTTGGCTCCTACTTTGGGGATGGAGCCCGTCACCCGGGGCTGTGCCCTGACCCGAATGGAACCATGACCTCCTGGTTCATAGGTCGGCGCTCCACCACAGGGCCACGCTAGCTGGGCTAAGGCAGAGTGGTTTTAAAACCACTCTCCAGCCGAAACCGGTTTGGCTCAGTGGATAGAGCGTCGGCTTGGGGACTGAAAGGTCGGGGGTTCGATTCCGGTCGGGGGCATGTACCTTGGTTGCGGGCATATCCCCAGTAGGGGGTGTGCAAGAGGCAGCTGATCGATGACTCTCTCATCGATGCTTCTAACTATCTCTCTCCCTTCCTCTCTGTACAAAATCAATAAAATATATTTTTAAAAAGTAATAAAAAAAAATAAATAAATAAAATAAAACCGCTCTCCAACAAGTAATATGCAGGTGTGAATGTGCTTCTGCAAAACGTCTCCTCTCACTGGAGGTGCCTGGACAGAAACCCGACCATCGCTGACAAGGAAGAAAGGCCGAACTTCAGAGGCTCCGCGGTGGCCCGGGAGTGGCCTCACTGGATCTGCCGCACAGCTCACCCAGGGGGTCGGGAGAGGAGCACTGATTTTCCCAGCCCCTCCCCACCCTCCGCCCTGAGATGCCAGGACATCACTGCTGCCGGCAGGTTCCAAAAGCCCAGCCCTGGCGCGGCCCAGGGTCTGTAGCTCCTTCTTTGTGAATTCCGAGTGTTAAACAACGTTTTTACATTATTACCAGCACTTTAAAGAACAGTTATGGCCTTTTAATGACTATCCTGCCTTTCCCAGCGCTTTGAAGGCAAATTCTCAATATTTCAACATTCAGTGGAGACGGGAAAGTTCTCAAACGAATGCCCAGTGTTGCAGAACACTCTCACACATACATTTCCCTATGCATCGGCCTGTGAACCAGGAGGTCGGGGCACATGTCCGGGGGGCGGGCTCGATCCTGTGGGGGCGGGGAGGGGGTGCGTGCAGGAGGCAGCCCACAAAGGATTCTCTCTCATCACTGATACTTCTCTCCCTCCCCGCCTTCTCCCTAAAATCAATAGAAAATATATCTGAACGGGCGTTCAAATGAGGGAGATACCTGTCAGCCAACCCGTCACCTCTCCTGGTGTGACAGCGGCTGGGAACGGCCACAGGAGCGCGAGGGACGCTCCTCCGTCCCGGAGACCCTGACAAACGCGCCCGCAGAGCTCCCTGACCGGCCGCCCTCCGTCCCCTCCACCGGCGCCCACAGCTCCCGGGCCGGCCCGGCTCCGGCCCCCGGACCTGCCGGGCGGGGCCGGTGAGGGCTCAGCCCCGAGGACACTCACCTCGGGGAGGGACTTGCCGCAGCTCAGGCTGTAGATCTTCACCTCGTTGAGGCTGGAGACCTGCATGGCGGCACGAGAGCCCCGTGGGCGCCGCTGTCCCCGCGGCGCACGCGAGCCTCGCCTCCCGGGGCTTCCGCGGCGGCGCGCGCGCGGTGATGACGCACTTCCGGCGCCGGAAGCGCCCGTTCCCGGAAGCGGGGAAGCGGTGGCCTCGGGGCAGCGGGGCTGCCTGCGGCCCTGGTCGGGGAGGGTCGGAGCCGCCCTCCGTCCCCGCGGCGTCCTGGGCGGCCGGGAGCCCTCGGGGCCGCGGTCCCGGGCGGGGAGGCGGGCGGTGCGGGCGGACCCCAGGCCTTGCGGGCGCGGTGGAGGAAATTCGGGAACGGGAGTGTGTTTTCTCCGCGCTGTGTCTGCAGCGTTACATTACAAATAAACGCTCCTTCACATCGTGTGTTAAAGGTGTTTTGTGCCCGGCCGGTGGTTTGAGCGGCGGCCCAGGACCCAGGAGGTCAGCGGTCGATCCCCGGTCAGGGCTCAGGCCCGGATGGCGGGCTCCATCCCCAGGAGGGGCGTGCAGGAGGCAGCCCATCAAAGATCCTTCCTCATCGTGGGTGTTTCTATCTGCCCTTCTGTCTTCTTTGCTCAGGAAGGAAGGAAAGAGGGAGAAAATAAATGTAATTTTAAAAAATATGTTATTTGGTCTGGATTTGTTTGACACTCGTCCACTAAGGAAGGAAATTTAAAAGTAAAATAGTAAAAGAAGGGGTGAAGAATAGCGGATTTAAAGCTGATGTCCTTGCAGATGGGCGTGTGGCCATAACGACAGACACAGCCCCTTCCACGCCCTTGTTTTTTGTTTTTTTAAAAATATATCTTATCGATTTTTTACAGAGAGGAAGGGAGAGAGATAGAGAGCTAGAAACATCGATGAGAGATAAACATCTACCAGCTGCCTCTTGCACACCCCCTACCGGGGATGTGCCCGCAACTCGGGTACATGCCCTTGACCGGAATCGAACCTGGGACCTTTCAATCCGCAGACCGACGCTCTACCACTGAGCCAAACCAGTTTCGGCCCACGCCCTTGGTTTTAGGAAAGTTCACACATTTGGTTGATCTTCTGTTGGTAGAGAACCGCGTTGGTTGTTGCCCAGGACTTGAGAATCTGGGCTTAGATGAAAGCTGGAGGAGAAAGTCAAAGGGGTCCTTTTGAAATTGGAACATAATACTTCCCTTAACATAGTGGTTCTCAACCTTCCTAACGCCGCAAACTTTAATCCAGCTCCTCATGCTGTGGTGACCCCCAACCATACAGTTATCTTCGTTGCTACATCATCACTGTAATTCTGCTGCTGTTATGAATCGTAATGTGAATATCTGTGTTTTCCGATGGTCTTGGGTGACCTGGCTAGTGGTTCTCAACCTGCGGGTCTGACATTAGAAAGGTTGAGAACCGCTGCTGTAGAACCTCTGTATGGTTGGGATCACCACAGCATGAGGAGCTGGATTAAAGGGTCGTGGCGTTAGGAAGGTTGAGAACCGATGCCTTAACGGGTAACCACGGTGGGTCATTTTGAGCACAGGCTGTACCCGTGCCTGGCAGGGAAGGCAATCTGGGCTTGGCCATTTTGTTTTTATTGTAACTGATAGGCAGGACTGGCCTCCTTCGTGGGGAGGCAGTGTGGTGCCCAGAGAAAGATGGCATGGCAGGCTTCAGAGTGGCAATAGAACAGGTCCTTTAAGCAAGTCAAAACATGCAGGGTAACTCAAGAAATCTCAACTGCTGCCAAAACCGGTTTGGCTCAGTGAATAGAGCGTCGGCCTGGGGACTAAAAGGTCCCAGGTTGGATTCCGGTCAAGGGCATGTACGTTGGTTGCGGGCACATCCAGAGGCAGCTGGTCAATGAATCTCTCTCATCGATGTTTCTAACTCTCTATCCCTCTCTCTTCCTCTCTAAAAAATCAATAAAATATATTAAAAAAAAAATCTCAACTAACTTTATGCACAATAACATTCCTTCTGTTGTTTTCAAGGATGAATTGTAAATGCCCACCAACTGCAAAATAGTATCTGTCACTTATTGTTATGTATTAGATGTAAGACACATAAATAGATCCCGCTCCTAACTTTAATTATGAAGGGTCCCAGTCCATTTCACGCTATTTTATTCAACTCTATTTCCCGCTGACCCCTGGGCTTGCCTTGCGCCTTGCTAGCCTCCGTGGCGGCATTCTGATTTGGAATCTCTCCCTGTGCTAATCTGGCTCTGCAGCACCTTCCCCTTCTCCTTGTATCCAGATCCTGCCCGCTCATCAGAACTCGCCTATCTGCTCCTCCTCCTGTGCTTTCACTGCCGCATAAATACCTTGTACTGCAATTATGTCTTTTTTGATAGATTTTTATTATCGAAATGTAAGGAGCACATCCTACAAGCACAGTGATACTGAACCTGGCTGTGATACTCTCCCCAATATCTGTGCTCGGACCCCTGGTTTCCTTAGTCACCGCAGCCTCCCACGGCTAATGACAACGTCCTTGTTAAAGGGCCCACAAGGCTCCACTCTTTCTTAAAAGAGAGCGGGGGTGGGGGTGGGGGGTGGGGGCGGGGGAGGGGGAGGGGGCGGGGGCGGGGTGGGGGTGGGCTCCTTTGGACACTTCCTTCACGCTGCTGTGTTTTCTCCCTCTTGATTCTTTCTAAGGAAAAGTTTGTAACATTTAAAAGTTTAATGTCTTCAACTCTGATGTATCCCACAACTTGACGATCCACACATGACCCCTCCTTCGGGTTTCAGCTACACCCTCCACTCCCTCATTCTGGGGTTATTTTGAATGACATTGAAACAAACCTGTGGCCGCCATCTTTGTGGGTTGTAACGTGCTTTTCCGGCCACCCCGTCCATCTAGACTCGGCGACAGGACTCGGCGGGTTCCCTGGGGCAGACCCAGTGCCCGGCGTGGGGCCCACTTTCGGTAAATATTTCTTGTAAAAACGAATCCATTCACTGCTCCTCATCTGAAGTCCCAGTTCTTTTCCTACACACTTTGGCCTCTGGTCATGAAAATGGTGTTTCTGTGCCAGACGCTTGTTTTCTCCGACAGGTCCATGTACACATCGTGTCTCTCCAACAAGAAATGCCATCGCTGGCCCTGGCCGGTGTGGCTCAGTGGATAGAGCGATGGCCCGAGGCCTGAAGGGTCCTGGGTTTCATTCCGGTCAAGGGCACGTGCCTCGGTTGCAGGCTGGATTCCCAGCCGTGGTCACGGCATGCGGAAGGCAGCCAACCAGTGTCTCTCTCACACTGATGTTTCTCACTGTGTCTCTCCACCTCCCTTCCACTCTCTCTGAAAGTCAATGGGCAAATATCCTCAGGCGAGGATTCACCAGAAACCTAGGACAAATGTCATCCTCAGAGCCAGGAGCCGCACACGAGGGACCACAATGTTCTCTGGGAGACAAACAAGGTCTTCAGCGCCAGAGCCGCTCTTCCCACAGTCACCGGCCGAGGGCTGCAGTCCAGGATTGCCCTTCACCGGGAGAGGACAGTGCGGCTTCGCTGGTGTTTCTAGCCTCCTCTCCCGCACAAGCACTCAGTCCCGGGCTGCGGTGAGCTTGATGTGACGCCTTATTTGATGCCCTGGCGTGGAGTTCAGAGCACAGGCTCCAGAGCCACAGCGCCTGGTACAAACCCTGGCCCCGACAGCACCTGGGTCGAGCGAGTTAACCCGGTCGCTCCCTCCCTCGGGGTCCTCATCGGTACCTCCAAGGCTGTCCTGAAGGTAATGAATACAGGCCATAGACCCCTGAGTCCAAGACATCTGTGTTTAACATCCCTGAAATGGTGATGTGGTTTGCGTGTCAGGTGTGTTGCATTGACAGTATTTTTCCCCTCCAGTGGCATGTGGGTAACGGTGCCACTTCAAGTTAATGAATGGGTTTTGAGATTCAATGAAATATGTGCCTGTGAAGCACAGGGCCTGACATAGTTGACACTATGTGAGTGTTATTTATTATTCACGCCTGGGAATCAAAACATTGAGAATTGTTTAAGAAAAAAACAGGGAGGTTAGAGATCAACTAAAGGACTTGTCTGCATGCACATTAGCATGACCCATGGACACAGACACTGGAGCGGTGGGGGCTTGCCCTCAGGGGCGGGAGTGGCCAGCGGGGGGAGGGGGGCAGGGGGATCAATCGGGAGAAAGGAGACATATGTAATACTTTAAACAAACAAACAAATCCATAATCAGGAAAAGAAAAGTTATGCTGCAGGTTCTATTTAACCTTAAATGTGCCATTATTAGTGCCATTCCAGAAGCCCCTTCCCTCTCCCCCTCTCCCCTCCCCCTCTCCTTCCTCTGTCCCCACATCCTCCTCTTTGCCCTCTTCTGTGGATCATCCCACACCCACCAGGTGGTTACAGTCACAGGCTCTGGCCACCCTCAAAGGAAAGGGAATTCCCAGGAGGCTGTGGCGAGGCTCCCAGAATCCTCAGGAAGGCCAGGACGCAGCTCAGAGACCGAAGGGGGCGAGGAGGCTGGGCCCTGCCTGCCTCCACCCGGCAGGACCCACTGAACCCGACTCCACCGATCGCCGCCCCGGACACGGGACATTCCCGCAGCCACCGCCCAGGGCCCCGGCTCCCCTCCCTGCTGTGGCCAGCTCCCCCCTCAGCCCTCAGACACCCTGCTCGGTGCCCAGTGCGCACACCTTCCAGCCCACACTCCCTCCTGCCGGGGAGAGCCGGCCGCGCAGCCTGCTGGCCCTGGCCCGGAGCGCCGTGCGGGGCGCAGCCACGGTGCTCTCTGTTCCGGCCTCGGGCCTCTGCACGTGCTGTTCTTTCTGCCTGGCCGGCTCTGCCTTCAGCGTTCCCGGGGCGGCTACTCCGTGCCTGCCCGAGCCCAGTGCAAACGTCCCTCCGGCCGAGTGCCGGCTCTGACCCTCAGCGGCTGCCCTCCTCCCAGCACCTCCTCACACCAGCCAAACACCAACTGGGCCTGGTGCCAGGCCTCATGCATATGAGGAACAAAAGGCTGCCTGGGCCCTGGCCGGTGTGGCTCAGTGGATAGCGCGTCGGCCTTCAGACCGAAGGGTCCCGGGTTCAATTCCGGTCAAGGGCATGTACCTTGGTTGCAGGCGCCATCCCCAGTGGGGGGTGTGCAAGAGGCAGCTGATGGATGATTCTCTCTCATCGATGTTTCTAACTCTCTCTCCCTTCCTCTTTGTAAAAAAATCAATAAAATATATTTTTAAAAAAGAACAACCAAAGAGAAGCTGCTTTAAAAAAAGAAATGAATAAAATAAGGCTCCCTGGGACACAGCCCCCAGCCAGGGAGCTCTGGGTGGGAGAGCTCGGCCAGGGACGCTGCGCAAAGACGAGCCGAAAGGTTGGCTGGACTTGACCATGAAGACCCTCTCCAGGGCCCGGGCCCCAAACCAGGCGCAGGGAACACCCCCCGCCCAGCCGAGGACCGTGGGCTGCCGCCCCTGCCCGTGTCCTCCTTCGCCCCCCCCTCGCACCCGTGTCCGTGACATGCAGGACAGGGCGCGGGCACGCCCAGGGCGCTGGGGAGGAGATGGCTGGCGTGCTGATGGACGGAGCGCCGGGAACGAGAGCGGCCGTGGACCGGGAGCGAGCTCAGGCTACTCAGACCACACACGGCGGCGAGGGGACCGCTGTTCTTCAGGACAGAGCTGCTGGCGACATGGCAGCCACAGCCCGGAGCGCGCGTGCCCTGGCCTCAGCGGGCCCGCCCAGGCCGTTTGTTGACTGTTTTCAGAACCGAGGCGCTCGGCTGGCTATAATGCCAGCGAATGTTCTACCTCCCCGAGAGCAGTTAGCGATCGGGGGAAAACAGAAAACAAAGCCTGACCCTGGAGGAAAGCACCTGGCTTCACGGATGACTGGCTGGGCCCTCCAGGCTCTAGGGCTGCCTGCTCCGCAGACACAGAGGCAGCAGCGAGGGAGGGACACGCAGAGGACACGCAGTGGACACGCAGCCCCCCGGCCCCGCGTCAGAAAGGACTCACATTTGGGTTAACATCCTGCTGTCGCCATCTGGAAGTTGTTGTTGTTTTAAATATATTTCTATTAATGTCAGAGAGGAAGGGAGAAGGAGAGGGAATCATAGATGGGCTGCTTCCTGCACACCTCACACTGGGGATTGAGTCCCCACCCAGGCCTGTGCCCTGACCAGGAATCGAATTGTGACCTCCTGGTTCATAGGTTGACACTCAACCACTGAGCCACACCGGCCAGGCTTACTAGTCTTTGAATGAGGGCTGTGCATTAGGTGGCCAGCCTCGTGTGGAGGCCATGAGGGGCAAGCTGAGGAGGGCTGGCGAGGCTCTCGGGAGGAGGAAGTGAGGGACCAGCAGGAAGCGCAACAATTAGTAGTCTTCATCAAAATTAGAAACTTCTGATCACCCAAAAAAGCAGTTAAGAAAACAAGGAAACAAAATACAGCCTGGGGGCCAATATTCACACAACATGTCTGGCAAAGGACTGGCAAGCCAGGAAATAGAAAACTCTTGCCACTCGGTCATGAATAAGACAATCCAATAAAAATGCGTTCGAGTGTCAGTGACCAATAAACACGTGGGAGTGCACTCCATGTAATTAGTCCTCAGGGAAACGCAAAGTAAAACCACCACGTATTATCTCTCTCACACACACACACACACACACACCCAAATGAGTGGCTGACGTCCCAACAACACCCAGGATTCATGAGGAGGGGCAGGCACTTCCACACAGGCCGCGGTGTGTGAAGGAGTGCGGTCTCTTGGGAAAACCATTTTAAACCATCCACAGGGGCTGGACGGACAGAACCGGAAGGCCCAGCCATTTCATTTCTAGGTCCAGAGTCAACAGCGATGTGCCATGCGTTCAACCAAAGACCCAGACGAGCCTGTTCCCATCAGCACCCATCCGAACGCACCGCGGTCCCCGGCAGGAACACGGTGCACAGGGAAGTGCGTGCAGCAGCCCGACCGGTGTGGCTGGCTCCGTGGCGGAGCGTGGACTTAAAACCAGGAAGTCCTGCAGATCCCCAGTCAGGGCCCAGGCCGGGCGTGGGCTCCATTCCCAGGCGGGGTCGTGCGGGAGGCAGCTGATCGATGACTCTCTCTCATCACTGATGTTTCTCTCTCACTCCCCCTCGCCCATCCTCTCTGAGATCAATAAAAATATATATATATTAAAAATGAGTGAAGCAGATCTCTGCACACTGAGGAGGGGAAGTCCCACCTACGCACGCCTCCCCCGACTAAGCCCGCTGTTTCCCGCCGCCACGCACTGTTCCCACCTCCTGTCCCCACTCCCTGCGCTCCTCAGGCCTCTGGGTCTTTCTGAACTTTCATCCTGGCCGTCCTCTGAGGCAAGAAGAGAAAGGCGCAGCGGGGACGGGTGTGGCGATGACTCACGGCCGGTGAACTAGAAGGGACAGGCGGTGTCACTCCTCTTTCCGTGGGAGGCAGAGCCATCTGCAGAACGCGGGCTCAGGCCCAGGGGGGGACCCCGCGGAGCAGGGGTGCTGGGCCGCCTCTCTGCTGCTGTCTCCCGGCCGCAGGAAGGACCGGGAGCAGAGCAGCCCCGGCCTGGCGCCCGGTAAAAAACATGGGAACGGGCCAGGGAGCACGGCAGACGGGCCTCCGGAGAAGGAGGCGTGCGGGGCCCGCTGGGACGGCTCAGCGCCAGGACGGAGGTGAAGACACAGCTGATCTAGGTGAGGGTTCTGCTGAAACAGGGCGGTGTGTGTGTGCGTGTGCGTGTGTGTGTGTGTGTGCGTGTGTGTGTGTGTGTGTGCGTGCGTGTGTGTGTGTGTGTGGAAAGAGTAGGCACCCGGGAACCAAAGGTGCTGAGCGGGAAGTCAGACGGTCCGGTCTGGCAGGAAAAGAGGCCAGATCAGGAGGAGGCAACAACAGAGAGCAGAGGCGTGTGTGCCTCTGTGTGTGTGTGTGTGTGCACGTCATGCCTGTGTGCATGCGCGTGCCTGTGTGCATGTGTGTGCGTGTGTGTGTGTGTGTGCTCGCTTGTGCGTGTGCACACGCAGTGGGACTGGGCGTGCGTGGGAAGGCCAGCGCTGTGGGGAGAGTGGGCTGGCAGTATTGACGCCTTCCCAGGTGGGGCAGTTTCAGGTGATGACAGCGAGGGTGCGGCCGCAGGAGTGGGCAGCTGGCAGGACGGGCAGGGCGGCCCCCGCGGAGGAGATGCAGGTGCTCAGAGGTGGGCGGCTGTTGTCAGGGACTCGCTCTGGGGCGGGAGAGGAGGGCTCCCAGGTCAGACGCCCGGCTGCACTGTGAAAGGGTTGTGACCAGATGATGCCTTTCACTCGTTCGTTCATTCACTCATTCATGAAGTGCTGATTGTCGGCTAGCCTGACTATTGGGGAGCCCGGCAGACACGGCCTTTCCTGATGGGTCTTGTCATCTTCCAAGCCCTGCCACCAAGGACACGCCTCTGCCTTCTCATCCTGCCCAGGAGGGCAGCGGGCAGCGGGCAGCAGGGAAGCTGGGTGTCCGGAGCCTCGGGGCCGGCTTCTCCAGCCGTTTCCTCGGGGTCCTCGGTGGGGGGGCCGGGCTCGGCCCCGGAGACGGCTCCAGGGAGCCCGGGGGTTCGGGATCGGGGTGAGGGCACAGAGGACTCTGGGAAGAACAGAGTGAGCGGCGGACGGGGAGCAGAGTGACCTGGAAGTGCCTCTCCACACTCAGGAGCTCCCGCTCGGGGTCATGCCCCAGCCCCGAGGGCACTCGGAGGTGCCCCTGGCTCTGCATGGCGCTGCGTACCGGCTGCTCCTGCTCCCGGCCAGCCCATCACGCAGCTGGCAGGACACGCACGCCGCTCCTGGCGGCTCTGGGTGGGGAGATCCCTGCTCCTGGAGGCTTTCTTATGCAAATTCCCCATGCGCCTGGTGCTCGGTTTCCATGGAAAACCAATGCTGTGCTAGAGGATGCCCTGGGCCCATCCCACCTGAGTCCACCTGACAGCTGTCCTCCTGCCATGCCGGTGCACGGGGAGGGGCAGGGGCGGCGTCCGGCGGCTCTGAAAGGAGCCTTCACACCCCCGGAAGGAAAGGCTGGGCGGGACACCCACGCTGTGCCCCCGCCCAGCTGGGCGAAGGGTGTGGGCTGTCCCCTGAGCTGGCAGCAGGCACCTGGAGGAGGGGAGGAGGAGGAGGAGGACAGGATGGGCCACATCCCCAGCACTGTCGCCTGTGCTCGCCTGCCCCTGCCTGCAGACTCCGTCCTGCTGGCTGACCCCGCTGGGCCCACAGCCTGATGACCCAGAGCCCCTGGTCTCTCAGCAGAGCCGTCCCAGCCCCCAGCCATCCACACAGGGGCTCCCCAAAAATGCTGGCTGCATGGGGCTGAGGTCAACACAGAGGTCAAGCATTCGGAGAGCCTGACGCGCGCGACCTCTGACGTCAGCCGTCAGCCGGCACAGCGTGGCTCTCAGAACTGAGTTTCAGCCGCGCTTATCAGCTGTGCCTGCGCCCAGGATGTATTATTCATGGCAGCGAACAATGCGTGTTTATCAAATAATTAACTGTCTGGTTGCTCCTTGCATTCAATACCATAACATTTATCAGGTTGGGAATTCCCTTCTTAAACAAACACGGACTGGCACCGGCCCGGCTCTGTGGTGGGCGGTGGCTCCCCGGAGGGGGAGGCGTGGGCCCTGCCCGCTAAGCGATGCCCTGCCCACGGCGGGGACAGAGAGTGACCCCGGACCACAGCCGCGGGCACCGAAAGCTGGTGGGGGGATGGGAGACGCCAGGTGAGTGGCCATTCAAACGAGGATGGGGGGGGGGGGCGGTTTCCAAGGCCGCTCATGCTTGCCCGGCTGCGGTGGCTCATTGGACTGAACATCATCCCATGGACCAAGAGGTCCCAGGTTCGATTCCCGGTCAGGGGTGAACAGGAGGCAGCCGATCAATGGCTCTCATCGTTGATGTTTCTCTCTCCCTTCCTCTATGAAATCAGTAAAAAAAAAAATAGTAAAAATTAAAAAATGAAAGGACAGGTCATGCCTGAGCTGACTTTGTTTTAGGTTAGCTCGTTAGTGGCCCAGATGGTACCTGTGGCTGCTTCCTTTTTGTGAAGCAGCTACATGGAGACTTGATTCCCATACTAGACAACTCACCCATCCAGCTGTACCACCCACTGGGCATTCTGCCAGCCGGCAAAGGAGGTTTTCCCGTGTGAGGGGTAATTCCAAAATTACGGAAACGTTGTAAGAGTGTTCACAGACAGAGACAAGCAGGTACATGGTGTGGTGACATAGTTACAAAGACATGTTGTTATTTTGAACCGTCTCAGGGTACGGTGAAGACACCCTGTCCCCTTACCGGCCCCTCGTCCAGCCCTGGCACCGCCCGGTCTCCGGGAGCTGGGTCCGGCGCGTGGACAATGGAGCCTGGAAGGTCCGGTGCCATAGCCTCCGGGCCTCTGGGCGGAGATCAAGCATAACATCGGCTCTTACCAGTGTGGTGTCTGGTACGTCCTTTCCCCAAGGACAGCATGGTGAGTGGGTTTCTGAAGTTAGGGGTGGAGTGGGAGCTTGCTCTGTCCACTCCACACACCGGCCCGGTATTGCAGCCCCTCCTGGGTGATGCAACCCCTTCCGGGGGAGACGGAAACGAAGTCAAGGTGTGGGCTGCTGAGGAGTCTCCGAGCTGCTGGTAACGCATTGCTTCCGGGCTCCCTCCAGCAACAGAGCGAGGAAATTATCTATCTCTCATCTATCTATCATTTATCCATCCATCCACCTTAAATCTAGTTCATTACTAATACCTCTAGTTCCATTCCAGCAACCCAGGGTTCATTCTGGTTTTCTCCTTTTCTTTTTTTTTCTGAATAAATACATTTTTATTAATTTCAGAGAGGAAGGGAGAGGAATAGAAAGATAGAAGCACCAATGATGAAAGAGAATCATGGGTCGGCTGCCTCCTGCATGCCCCCTATGGGGGATGGAGCCCACAACCTGGGCATGTGCCCTTGACCGTGATTGAACCTGAGACCACAGGCCAGGGCTCTATCCACTGAGCCACACCAGCCAGGGCCTCCCATGCTATTCCCTACCAGCCTCAGAGCAGGCGGAAGGCGGGCCCTCTCGGGGGGGATGGGCAAGGTAAAGCAGATCACCATGGCCTCCCGTCAAAGCCTAATCTGTTCCTGCCACACCGGACGGCCTCGCAAGGGACAATCCCACTGACAGGCACCTCCTCTAGGGAGCTGTCCCTCCAGAACCCCCTCCCCAGGCTCTTCCCAGCGGAGCCTGGAACTCACCTGAGCCGCTGAGGGCAGAGCATCCCCGGGCCAGGCCGTGTCCGTGAAGCAAGCGCTGGCCAGGTCCAAAAGGAGCCACGGGGAGAGGCCGAGAATGAGCCCACCAGCCGGGCCAGCCTCGTCCTTCTGGTTCCCAAACCTGACAGGACTGCTCGGTCCTGCTCACATGCCAGCCGGCTCGGAGCGCAACCACTGCCGACGGCAGAGCCATATCTGGCCTCTCTGGCCAGAGCCTGGTTCATCGCAAGCAGACGTGAGCCAGGCCGGGGCACTTCCTGCTGCCTTTCTGTCTCGGAAGAAAGCCTTCTCCGGACCGGTCCTCGGCTGTGCGGGCAGCACTTTTCCTAACCGGGGTTTGGGCATCAGCGACAGCCCTTCTAAGGCACCAGAGCTCATTCCCGCTTTCTCCTGTAGCTGCAGACTCGGTTTTGGAAGTGGGGGGATGGGTGGGACGTGAGGGGGGTTGAAAATGGTTGTTAAGTGCTGCTTCGGCTGATACGGAGGGAGTGGCTCTCCTTCGATGCTGGGAACACAGCTGATAGTCTCCTCACAGACCAGGGACCAGGCCACGAAGCCTGTGGCCAGTTCCTCTGCGTTAAGGACTGACCTCACTTCGTAGGGAAACTGGAGGGAACAGCACACAGTGACCGGGATCTGCCTGGTTGCCTTGGAAAATTGCAAATCAAAACGCCCTTGGGCAAGGTAGCATGGCTTTTAGCTCTCCCTCTCGCTCCTTCCATCGAAGTTGTCCAACAAGATCTCCTGATTTGCCTTTGTAATCAAATGTCTCTGACTCAGGTCCCGAGCTCTGCTGAACTGCTGGTGACTCCAGGTTAAATTCACTGATTGATACGAGAGATTTGATCAATTAAAAAAAGCCGCTGACAGCAGGATGCCAGGCTTTATGTATAATGCTTCTGTAATCTCGTTCATGCCAGCGCGTTTATATCTGCTTACATGAATATGCATTAACAAGTAGTGAGGATAGAAATAAGCCAGTCAGAGAAAGATAACTATCGCATGACCTCACTTATTTGTGGAACGTAATGAACAACATAAACCGATGAACAAAAATAGATCCAGAGACCGAGAAGCATTGAACAGACCGTCAAACCTCAGAGGGAAGGCGGGGGGTGTGGGTAAGAGATCAACCAAGGACTTGTATGCGTGCATGTGAGCCTAACCTGTGGACACGGGCATAAGGGGGTGAGGGCACGTGTTGGGGTGGTGGTGAGAGGGATAGGGAGTGGTCAATGGGGGAAGAGAAGACTCATGTAGTACTTCAAACAATAATCTTTTATTTTTTTTAAATATATTCTATTTTTTTTAATATATTCTATTGATTTTTTACAGAGAGGAAGAGAGGGATAGAGAGTTAGAAACATCGATGAGAGAGAATCATCGATTAGCTGCCTCTTGCACACCCCCTACTGGGGATGTGCCCGCAACCAAGGTACATGCCCTTGACCGGAATCGAACCCGGGACCTTCAGTCCTCAGGCAGACGCTCTATCCACTGAGCCACACCGGTTTGGGCACAATAAAGAGTCTTTTACAAAGTAATGCGGATAATTTGAATGTCAGTGGTGGTTATTTTCAGAAAATGGAGGCCCAGGTGATAGGTTACCTCCCTCTTCTACTTCTCGGTGCTCCCCCAAATCTCTGAGCAGCCCAGATTACCCTTTTAAGCAGAAAGAAACCCAAGTCATCTGAGGAATGCCAAGCGCCCTTACCGCAGTGGTGTCACCAACTATGACGCAAAGGGAAATGTAAGAAGATAGAGATGTATAAGACCAGCGGATTTACGAGGGAGGCATCAGGAGGGCCTCATTGTTCTCTTAATCTCCAGGCCTCAGGTTGATTCGGACGCTTATTTCATGAAACCGGCTTGTCAGGAAGAAAGCGTATTTGTAGGGAGAATGGTGCCCCAAGCAAGCTGCGGCCTTCCAAGCGTGTCACCCGGGCTCCGAGTGGCCGGCCGTGGTCCTGAGCGCAGAGGCAGGAGAACAGAGGCCACGGGACCCTGGCTCCCTGTCAGGTCCTGGCCCAGCCTGCAGGCTTGTGGGGACATCGCGCAGACAGGCTGGGGCCGAGGCCCGCCTTCCACCCACGGCTGAGCCTGGAGCCGCCGGTGGAGGCCGGCGGACCACGCGCACCCCTCCGCGCGTGGGGACCTGGGGTCGTGGGGTTCCCTCTGGCTCCGGGCCATCCTCCCCGGCTGGTGAATGACATTGTGGGTAATTGCAAACCGGGAGCCCCATGGTCCGTGTCCAGGGGACACCCCTCCCCTGGCCTCGCCGCCCAGCCGCGCACCGGGTTTCCCCATCCCGGTTTCAGTCCCTCCCGCGGGAGGTGTCGCAAGGCCTGACTAATGCGCGTGTCCCAGTTAGGGCGGCGCGGGCGCAGGTGCCGGGGCTCCACGGCCGATCCCAAACCCACAGCAGGATCCCAAACCCACACCAGGATCTGGGCGCAGGCTGTGCCCAAAGCGCCTCCCTCTCTCCCGGGTCCGGCCGCACCCAGTCCTGCGGGGACGTCCTGGCTGGGGAGGGGGCGCCCATTGGGAAGGCGGCAGCCGGACCTTCTCCCAACGGGCCACCCTGAGAGTAAAAAACACACAAACGGGGGAAGTCCTTCCCGGCAGCGCGGACTCCCTCCGCTCCGCGGGGAGGAGGAGGAGAAGGAGGAGTCGCCCCGTTTTCTGGTTTTGCGCGCGGCGGTGGCGGGCTGGTGAGCCGGCGCGTCCTGCGCCCCCCGGAGCCGGGCAGCCAGCCCCTCCCCGCCCGGGAGGGACCCCCGGGGGCGCCGGGCAGGGGCGCCTGGGAGGGGGAGGAGTTTCCCTGGCAACAGGGACCGTGCCCGCCCTCGGGTCCGCGCTCTGCCCAGTGTGTGCCAACCCCGGCGCCCGCGTTCGCCCCCCAGGCCAGCCTCTCGGCAGCGATCTTCCCGGGACCCTGGAGCCCTGTCCCGGGGGCGGGGGGGCGGCCGCAGCGCGGGCAGGTGTTCCTGCCCGGGAGCCCCGCCTCTGCCGCTCAGCCCGGCCATCTCCCGCCCGGCCATCTCCCGCCCGGCCATCTCCCGTCCGGTCAGCTCCCGTCCGGCCATCTCCTGGGGCTTTGCGGGTCCCGGGACCCCGTCCGACCTCCCCGCGCCCCGCCAGGTCCCGCCCCGCGGGGAGGGCTCGCGTCCCCTCTCCGCTGTCCCCGGGCGGCCGCGGCCCCCAGCCCGGCCCGGGGAGGCGGGGACCGGCCTCCAGACGCCAGGCGGGCGGGGCCTCCACGGGGATATAAGTGCGGGGCGGGGCGCCGCGCTCAGCCGCTGCCTCCGGGAGCCGGCGAGCGCCCCGCCCGTCTGCCCGGCCCGTCCGTCCGCCTGGCCCCCCGCCTGCCGCCCTCCCGCGGCTCCCGGCTCCGCTCCCGGTAAGGACGCGCGCGATCGGGGTCCTAGACGCGGGGAGAGGCGCCCGCCGCCCGCGTCCCTGCATCCCCACGGGGCGCCCTGGGCACAGCTTCCTCCGTGGGAACCGGGAGCCCAGCCGGCGCCGGGCAGGTGTCCTCTGGGGCGGCGCGCAGGGCCCGCTTGTCCCCGGGCCGCCGCCGGAGAGCGCTGCGCGGGGAGCGGGACAGGGGCGCGCGGGGCAGGAGGGCGCGCGGGGCAGGAGGGCGCGCGGGGCAGGAGGGACTGAGCTTGCCCTGAGTGCAGGGAGGTGCGTGCTGGAGAGAAAAGGCGCCCGAGGGGTCTCAGCTACACCCCGGCCGCTCCCAGCCCCCCAGAGGCGCCCCGGGGCGCGGGGAGGGAGACCGGAGCGCGGGAGGCCGGTGTGGGCGTGGGCACGTTTGAACGGGCAGCGCTAATGGGGTCCGAGGCCACTGGCCACAATCAGCCGCAGCAGGCCAGCAGGCTCCCCGCTCCGCAGGGCAGGGCAGGGAGACCTAGTTTTCGAAGCCCCTTTTCTTATTTCACCAAAAGACTTCCCTCTGAAGTCTACTCAAAGCTCTTAAAAACCATGTGTTGGTTGATGTGAGGGAGAGAGGAAGGGAGAGGGACTCAGAGGACTCTGCATCTGCCCTGGAGGGGCATCTGCCCTGAGGAGGCACCAGCCTGCAACCTGAGTGTACCCGGCGCTGCCCTGACCCAGGAGCCGCCCGGGGCCTGCGCCTGTGTTTACAGCCAGTGCCGTCTCAGGTTTGGTAAGCGAAGACTGGGGTTTGCCAGTGGCCTTGCCTCACCTCCGCCTCCACCCAGTCCTGCACCCCGAAGATGCACCGTGGCCGGGAGATGTCTTCCTGAAGGCCCCCCTCTCCCCGGCCCCGTGTACTGTCCCCCGTTTACCGTCCCCCGTTTACCACGCGGGTGGGGCCTGTCCCCGGACTGGGGGAGCGGAGGAGAGGAAGCAGGGTGTCCCTGAAAACCAGGCAGAACCCCCTCCGGACGGAGCCCCCCCGGGGCGCTTCAGGCGGAGATGAGAATGTTGCAGATCGGCTTGTGCCGATGGGTGTCCGTGGCAGATCGGCTTGTGCCGATGGGTGTCCGTGGCACTACGGGATCCGAGCTGAAGGTCGAAGGCACCGAGGATGGGGAGCAGGGAGAGGCGAGCTTCCCAGGGACGGGAGCGGCGAGGACGGGGAGACCGCTGACCTCGTCCCTCCGTCCGGCTCAGGTCAGTCACCGGATCGGAGAAGACCGGAAGCATGTCCGAGTTTTGGTTAATCTCTGCCCCCGGCGACAAGGAAAACCTGCAAGCGCTGGAGAGGTTGAACACGGTCACCTCCAAGTCCAACCTGTCCTATAACACCAAGTTCACCATCCCCGACTTGAAGGTACCGTCCCTGGAGGAGGCGGGAGGGGCCGGGCGGGGTGCAGGGGTGTCTGCTGGAAGCCGAGGGGACAGTCAGGGCAGCGGGGCCACCCTGAGGGTCAGCCGGGGTGAGGGTGGACGGGGAGCCCGGGCCCGCCTGGACCTCCCGCCATCGCCCCAGTGGGCCGTGGCACCGGGGACTGGAGCGACAGGACGGGAGAGACAGGGGAGGGTGTGGGAGCAGTGTCTTCACGCCGAGGGAGGAGCATCTTACACACTCGGCTTCTTGGGAATCGCCTTCAGTCTTCCTACTTCCTCCTCAGCATCCGGGAAGACCGACAGCGTAGCTGCCATGTTCAGGCGTGGAGCGTGTCCGCCGTGGCAGGGCCGGAAACCGGGGCCTCCAGGCTCTGCTGGAGAGGCAGGCAGGGGAGTGGAGTCCCCGGGCAGATGACAGACAGGGATCTGCCAGCAGGCGTGGCTCAGGCCAGCGTGTCAGACTCCCGGCCTGCGGGCCGCGGGCCACGTAGGTTTGGCCCGTGTTAGCCTTTGAGTTTGACACGCTTGGTCTAAGGCCGTGGTTGGCAAACCGTGGCTTGTGAGCCACAGGCGGCTCTTTGGTCCCTGGAGTGTGGCTCTCCCACAAAACACCACGGCCTGGGCGAGTCTGTGTGGAAGAAGTGGCGTTAGAAGAAGCTGAAGTTTAAAAAATGTGGCTCTCCAAAGACATGTCAGTCGTCATCCTGCTGACATTGGGATCTGTGGACGGAGGAGTTTGCCGACCACTGGTCTGAGGGCTCTTGCTCTGGAGCACAGCAAGAGATTGAAACACACGGGACAGACAAGCACAGGGACAGTTCTCACTTTACAGAGAGGGGGCCCTGAGTGCCGCTCCCCGAGGTGGTGGGCTTCCGGGGGGCGGGGGAGCCGTGTTGCGAGCACTGGAGCGACGCGCTGCCCGAACTCTGCCACGCACACCGGTCCCAGCCTCAGGCGCCCGTCCCACGGGGCTGCACCCTCAGCTGCCAGAGCTGTTGGTGATGTTCTACTTTAAAAAAAAAAAAAAAAAAAATTCAGAGAGGAAGGGGGAGGGAGAGATAGAAACATCCATGATGAGAGAGAATCATGGATCGGCTGCCTCCTGCACGCCCCCTACTGGGGATGGAGCCCACAACCCGGGCCTGTGCCCTGACGGAGAATCGAACCGTGACCTCCTGGTTCCTAGGTCGACGCTCAATCACGGAGCCATGTGGGCCGGGCTGTGCTTTTACCTGTGTTTATCTAGCGGCATATGGGGGTCAGGCACCTCAAACATATTGCCTCAAATCTTTGCAAGTCCCACCCTAGACGGGCCCGAGGAAGGGGGGCTGGGGCGGTGGGAGGCAGCCCCAGGGTCTGAGCCCATGCCGCGCTGGCTTTCCGAACCTGCCCCTGTCCGTCCAGGGACGGCTGCTGTGCTTTCCGCCCCACCAGCGTTCCCTCTGGGCGAGGCTGCAGGGAACAGGGAGGAAGACAGACAGGACCCGCCCGAAGCTACTTAAAATCAAGTTTCTTGAAAAGAAGCCACTTCTCCCCCTAACTGGCTTGGCACAATGGATAGAGCGTCGGCCTGTGAACTGAAGGGTACCAGTTCACAGGGTCAAGGGCATGGACCCGGGTTGTGGGCACATCCCAGTAGGAGGTGTGCAAGAGGCAGCTGATCGATGTTTCTCTCTCACCGATGTTTCTGACTCTCTATCCCTCTCTCTTCCTCTCTGTAAAAATCAATAAAATATATGTTTTTTTTAAAAAGAAAAAGAAGCTGCTTCTTGTATCAGAGATATCCAGGCATCACAGTTTTTTCGGTTTTTGTGGGTTTTTTTAAATCCTCACTGAGGATATTTTCCCACTGATTTTGGGAAGAGTGCGAGAGAGAGGGAAAGACAGAGAGAAACACATCAATGGGTGGCCTCCTGCACACGCCTGGCCAGAGCCCGGGCCAGGGAGGAGCCTGCAACCGAAGTACGTGCCCCTGACCGGAATCGAACCCGGGGCCCTTCCGTCCGCAGGCCAACGCTCTATCCTCTGAGCAGCCGGCCAGGGCTCCCAGCTACTATTTAACGTCCGAAGGGCGGCTGCTAACGGGACCTCAGAGGTTTTCCTTCGGATTCTGCAGACAGACCTGCGATGGGATTTCGGCCTCGGCGGGCCTCCCCGCGGAGAGGCAGGCTGTGGAGTCATCTGAGCAGCACGAGGCTCCCATGAGGGAGGGAGGGAGGGGCGCTGCCCGCAGAGGGGAGCAGAGGGAGGGGCGGCGGACGCACTGGGAGAAGGGGCTTGTGGAAGGAGCATTTCTCAACCTGCTTTCTGGTCTGTCTGTCCCGGACTTGGGGGAAACCTGTGACCAGCAGGCCACCTCCTAGTCACGTCTTCCTGTGGCAGAAACGTGGCCATGGACCCCCCTGGCAAAAAGAAATGGAAAAACACTTTTGAAAATCCACCGATTCCCCTTAAGAGCTCTTCCCAGGTTCCAGTTTGGCTACTGACCAAGGTCAGTGGTCGGAAAACCACTGCTCGCAAGCCACAGGCCCCTTAAGTGAGTCTCTTCCACAAAATACCGTGGCCTGGGCGAGTCTATGTGGAAGAAGTGGCGTTAGAAGTTTAAGTTTAAAAAATGTGGCCCTCCGAAGACATGCCAGTCGTTGTGCTGTTGCTGCGTGGCTCTGTGGACGGAGGAGTTTGCTGACCGCTGGCCAAGGACACTAACGGCAGGCAGAGGCCCCTCTCCCGGCCCGGCTGACTGCCCTCTGCCCCCCCAGGTGGGGACCTTGGACTCCCTGGTCGGCCTCTCGGACGAGCTGGGGAAACTCGATGCCTTTGCTGAAAGGTAAGCGGCCTCTTATTTACTGCAAACGGCGAGGGCGGCCACTGTTGTCAGGAGACACAGGCTCTGGCTCCGCCGGGCCCAGCCCGCCCAGACCGGGTCCTGGAGTCACGAGAACAGTGTAGGGGGGAGGGAAGGGGTGGGGAGGAAGGAGAGGGGTAGGGGGGGAGGAGAGGGGTAGGGGGGGAGGGAGAGGGGTAGGGGGGGAGGGAGAGGGGTAGGGGGGGAGGGAGAGGGGTACGGGGGGGGAGGGAGAAGGGAACAGGGGGGGAGGAGAGGGGTAGGGGGGGAGAGAGGGGTTCGGGGGGAGAGAGGGGTTCGGGGGGAGAGAGGGGTTCGGGGGGAAAGGAGAGAGGTGGGGGGGGGCGGCCCCCTGAGGGCGCTGGCGGACAGCGGCAGGCAGGGCCCCGGTTCCCTGCGGGAGGCGGCTTCTGTTGAGGACGGCCTTCAGCACGGAGGACAGAGGCGGTGGCGCAGGTGCTGGCGCCGCAGGAGAGAGGGGGGCCGGGCCCCGGCCGTGCAGGGCTTTGCCGGGCTGTGGTGCAGTAACATGTGTGCGTGGTGAAGCAGTCAGCAGCCCCGCGGAGAGCTACCCGGCAAGAACCGCTCCCCTCCGCCTGTTCCTCCGTTCCCGTCCCCTCGCCCTTGTTCCCCTTTGAGGGCGCGGCGTGGCTATGCTTCCTAGGAGAGCCTCCCGGAGACGGCCGGCACACATGTACACGCACACACGCACACACGCACACGTACACACATGCACATGCACAAACACACGTACACACATGCACATGAGCACACGCATGTGCGCTCGTGCACACGCACACAGTAGTGTATGCTCCACAGTGGTTTCATACGCGTGGTGGCACACATCCTGCACCTCGTGGGCACCTGATCATGTGCTTAGAGACGGTCCCTAAGGGCACGTTCTCCCTCCTGGGGATCGCCGGGACTAGACGTGGCGTTGGTTTACTGGCTTTTCCCCATGGGTGGACACTCAGGTGTCCTAGTCTCTCGCTGCACAGACAATCTGGGAGGCCTGTTCTCGTGCACACGTGGAAGTGAGATGCTGGGAAATGGTACAGGTCTGTCCACAGGACCCTCCGAGAAGCTGTCAACACTCCTGCTCACAGGGCATGAGGATGCTATAGTCTGAGCATCATTCGCCGTCTAGGAACACTTTTACCACCTGGTACAAAACCACGGAAAGTATGTACGGACCCCAGAAAAGCATGAAAAAGAAAACGCAAACCACCCATAATTGTTATATCTGCAGCGTGTACACCCATTTTTTCCTACACACAAGTCTTATTTTTTAAATATATTTTTGATTTCTGAGATGGAGGGAGAGAGGTACAGGGAGAGGGAGAGGGAGAGGGAGAGGGAGAGGGAGAGGGAGAGGGAGAGGGAGAGAGAGAGAGAGAGAGAGAGAGAGAGAGACAGAGAGAGAGAGAGGAGCATAATGATGAGAGAATCATGGATCAGTTGCCTCCTGCAGAGACTGAGCCCCAAACCCAGGCAGGTGCCTTGACTGGGAACTGAACCTTGGTCTCCTGGTTCATAGGTCAATGTTCAACCATTGAGCAACACCAACCGGCTGGGCCACATACATATCATTGACACATACATGGATTCACACGCACCCACCTATTAATAAAGGTGACATCACTTCATGCATATTCTGTAACTTGCTTTTCATATCTTGTTCTCAGGATCTCACCCTTAACTATTGCACTGAAATATTATGCCGTGTGAATTTGCCATCACTTACTAGGTGGTTTTAGAATAATAACCCCTTGTTCTGGTGAAGATGAGAATCTGTTGTTTAACAAGTGATTTTTAAAAAATATATATATATATATTTTAATGATTTTGTACAGAGAGGAAGGGAGAGAGATAGAGAGTTAGAAACATCGATGAGAGAGAGTCATCGATCAGCTGCCTCTTGCACACCCCCTACTGGGGATATGCCCGCAACCAAGGTACATGCCCTTGACCAGAATCGAACCCGGGACCCTTCAGTCCCCAAGCCGACGCTCTATCCATTGAGCCAAACCGGTTTTGGCAACAAGTGATTTTAAAAAAAATTCAGATGGGCCCTGGCTGGGTGGCTCACTGGTTGGAGCATCTGCCAGGGCAACGACAGATGTCAGGGTTGATTCCTGGGCAGGGACATCTGCCTGGGTTTCGGGTTCGTTTTCTGCCCCCTCCCCCGCCCCCCCCCCCCGGTCTCTCTCTCACATCCATGCTTCTCTCCTTCTCCCTCTCTCCCTCCCTTCTACTCCCTCTGAGGAGCAATGGGGAAATGTCCTTGGGCCCTGGCCAGTTTGGCTCAGTGGATAGAGCATTGGCCTGCGGACTGAAGAGTCCCAGGTTCGATTCCAGTCGGGGGCACATGCCCAGGTTGCAGGCTCAATCCCCAGGAGGCAGACGATCGATGATTCTCTCTCATTATTGATATTTCTCTCCCTCTCTCTCTCTCTCTCTCTCTCTCTCTCTCTCTCTCTCTCCCTCCCTCCCTCCCTCCCTCCCTCTCTGAAATAAATAAAAACATATTTTTTTAAAGTGAAGGGGACTAAAATCAAACCCCCAGGACATTATCAAATCCCAGGACATGCTCTGTGACCAGTTAACATTCAGGAACAAGTGGCTTGACCCCTAAGCATCAGCTCCTTGTCTGGGCCGCTCTGCCCCCCAGGCGGGCGCCTGACAGCTGCCCCGGTGGCCAGCCCCCGGCCCGGGCTGCCACTGCCCGCGGCTCCTGGCCCCACGGGCCACGGCAGGAGGCTGTGCGGCCAGGCGGGCGCTGGCTCCTGGGCCTTGCTGCAGGCCTGGCTGCAGGAATGACTGCTCCTCGGCATTTCCTCTTTCCGGGCCTCTCCGGGCCTCTCCCTGTCACCTACTTTCTTCCCTAGCGCAAGCCGTGCCCTCTCTGAGCCACCAAACCCTCTCGCCCTGGAAGTCTGTGACCCTTGCAGTACTGTTACTTCCACCTTCGTGTTGTTGTTGTTGTTTAAGGAGGCATGCGTGCTGTGTTCTCTACCTGTTGGTTGTGCAAGTTGCTTGGGATGGTGGGACAGCACCTGTGTAAGGAATGACATGAGGTGTGGGAGCAAGCCAAGCTGAGCTGCAATTGGGAAACACAGGGGACCCCTAGGAACTCAATGGTGGGCCTTTTGTTTTTATCATTTGTTTATTTATTTAGTGTGTGTGTGTGTGTGTGTGTGTGTGTGAGTTGTTTTCTGTTTTGCTTTGTTTTGTTTTTTCAAACAAACAGGCTAGGCGTGGTAAGGATGAAAATCCGTGTATTGTTTTACTTGAGGATATATAATCTCACAAGCCTACCTATAGGGGGGGGGGAAGGTGTGGTTGGTTTGAGACCTCATAATTCTTTTTTAAAATTTTTTTTATTTCAGAGAGGAAGGGAGAGGGAGAGAGACAGAAACATCCATGATGAGAGAAAATCCTGGATCGGCTGCCTCCTGCACGCCCCCTATGGGAGATCAAGCCCACAACCCAGGCCTGTGCCCTGACCGGGACTTGAACCGTTACCTCCTGGCTCCTGGGCTGATGCTCACCCCCTGGGCCCCACCGGCCGGGTGAGGCCCCCCCCATTCTTATTCCTGGCGTTTACCGAGTCCAGGGCGCAGGGCGCAGGGCCCGGGGTGAACCCTGAGGCGGGTGAAAGAACGAGGCCCCAGACCGGTTTCCGGAATGCCCTCCCCATGCTCCGAGCAGCACCGTGTTGTGGGTAACAAACGCTGGCGGTGGGGCCGCAGCCGGGCCCGCCGCCGCCCGGCCAGCGCAGGCAGAGGCAGAGGCGGCTCAGGTACTGTTTCCTCCTCCTTCCATTATTCATTCACGGCGGCCGTGTTTTTCCGTGCCGGGAGGCGGCTCGCTTACTGGCGGGGCCCCTGCGTTTTGTGTTTATGTCCCCATTCTGCCTGGTCCACGGACTCGGTGCTGACACGGCTGCTCTCGACCCTGAGAAACCAAACCATCTCACCTTTTAAAAAGCTCCCCCCCTTTTTTTCTTTCAACGTTTGAGCCGTTCCCGGCACCGCAGCCGGGGTCGCCGAGCCGGTGGAAATACCACGTTTCCCAGGCGCCCTTCCCCTCTTTAAAAATCCGTAAATATATCTGATATGTGTATTTTAATATATCTTATTGATTTTTCACAGAGAGGAAGGGAGAGGGATAGAGAGCCAAAAACGTCGATGAGAGAGAAACATCGATCAGCTGCCTCCTGCACACGCCCTACTGGGGATGTGCCTGCAACCAAGGTACATGCCCCTGACCGGAATCGAACCCGGGACCCTTCAGTCCGCAGGCCA
>NC_140514.1:1642288-1718129 GCF_964339955.1 Pipistrellus hanaki
GGTGTGTGTGTGCGTGTGTGGTGTGTGTGTGGTGTGTGTGTGTGTGGTGTGTGTGTGTGTGTGCGTGTGTGGTGTGTGTGTGTGTGTGCGTGTGTGGTGTGTGTGTGTGTGCGTGTGTGGTGTGTGTGCGTGTGTGGTGTGTGTGTGGTGTGTGTGCGTGTGTGGTGTGTGTGTGGTGTGTGTGCGTGCGTGTGAGTGTGTGTGTGGTGTGTGTGTGTGTGTGTGGTGTGTGTGGTGTGTGTGTGTGTGTGTGTGTGTGGTATGTGTGGTGTGTGTGTGTGTTGTGGTGTGTGTGTGTGTTGTGGTGTGTGTGTGTGTGTGTGGTGTGCGTGCGTGTGAGTGTGTGTGTGGTGTGTGTGCGTGCGTGTGAGTGTGTGTGTGTGTGTGGTGTGTGTGTGTGGTGTGTGTGGTGTGTGTGTGTGGTGTGTGTGGTGTGTATGTGTGTGTGTTAGACAAACACCAGCGAATGCCTCTGGGTGTGTGTCCTTTCTAGCTGCCTGGCAGCAGCTGGGCAGTCCTGCTGTGTGAGCTCCCGGTTCTCCTTCTCGCTCCAAAAACTGGTTCAAACCCTCCCCCGCCCCGTTCCCCCCATCAGCACCGCTCGCCCGGCTCAGCCCCCGGAGCCCTCCCGGCAGCCTCACCGGAGGGGGTGCTGCTGACCCACAGCCGCCCAGCCGGCCGGCGCGGGCTGCCAGGTGCTGTGCCTCTGTTTCTGTTTCCCGTGGCACCTGGGCCGCCTGCGGGGATGAGCAGCCACACGCGGTGCCACGGGGCGCGCCCGTGGCTCACGGGGGTGGCAGGCGAGCCAGGGGCCCCAGGGCGGCGGGGGAGAAAGGGGCGGAGAGAGGGGGGGCGGCCGGGCTCTCGCCTGCCCCTGTGCTGAGGGGTTAGACGTCTTGGGAAACCACGCAGAGTTTGGACAGTGCGATGGCCGCTGAGATGTGTTTTCGGAGGGAAGGAGGGAGGGAGCCAGCTTGGAGGGGGAGCACAGGGGGCTGGGGAGGAAGCCGGGGAGGGGGCCCTGGGAGGGGCCGGGGCTGCGCTGGGGCACCCAGGCTCGCTGTGAGGCCGGAGGTGAGGGGGGGGCCCAGCACCGGGCCAGGCCAGTCCTGCCCTCCGCCAGGCGGCCCCCGCCCTCAGAGCCGGGACAGGCGCTGGCGTTTGAGAAGGCATTCCCACGCTGTCACGTCAGAGTCCCCTCCGGCGTGCGGGACTCGCCGGCCGTGATGGTCACCAGGCAATGACTATGGGACGTTTGGCACCTGGTGCACTCCACGGAGGGGCAGGGGTCAGCAAAGGGAACCTCCAGCCTAGGTGCCACGGGCGGGCCTGGATGGGCATGGTCTTTGGAAATGTGCCGAGATCGGACACACAGGCTGCTCTCCCGCCCTCTGCTCCTCCGTCCGGGCGGCCTGGCGCCCCCTGCCCCCCTTTCCTCGCCCCCCCCCGCCCGGCCCTGCCTCCACGCTCTGTGCGGCCAACACGCCCGTGCCACCAGCCAGAGAAGCCGAGCCCCTTTGGAGGCCAATGACCTGGTGCCCGCTCTTTGTGCGCACACACTCACACACACACACTCTCACACACTCACACTCACACACTCACACACACACACTCTCACACATTCACACTCACACACTCACACACACACACTCACACACACACTCACACACACTCTCACACACACACTCACACTCACACACACTCACACTCACATACTCACACACACACACTCACACACACACTCACACACACACACACACACACTCACACACACATACACACACACTCACACACACATACACACACACACACACACACACACACACACTCACACTCACACATGGCCTGGAGCCTGGGAGCCCGGAGAGAGGCCCTGAGGCAAAGACCGACCGTCAGAACTTACAGACTCTGCTCCTGGTTTGGCGGTTTTCCGCTGAGATTCGAACGCCCGCCTCTGGGAGCGGACTCTCTGCCCCTCCACGCTCTGCCCAGGCCGAGCGGCTCCCTTCCCGGCACCCGAGCCCGCCGCCGGGCCCACGCCCGCACTGAGGACGCAGGCTCGGACCTCACGCCGGCCGGCGGGCAGCAGAGCCGGGCCGGAGGCTCAGGGAGTCCCGCTCCGGGGACACGGCCCCGCGGGCACCGGCAGAGCCGCCGCGGGAGGAACAGCCCGCACGGGGCGCCACACGTGCACACTCGGTTCCTGTTGGTTTCCCCCCGCGGGACAGCCCCGCCTCCTCCGCGGCACAAGCTGCACGGCCGGGCTGCGGGGCTGCGGGCACCGTCCCTCCTGTGACAACCCTCCCGTGGGGCCTCCGCCGGCCCAGCGGCCGCACAGGGGTCCCGGCAGGGGGAGGGGTCCCGGCGCTCAGCGGCCCTGCTCTGTCCCCGCAGCCTCATAAAGCGGATGGCCCAGAGCGTGGTGGAGGTGATGGAGGACATCGCCACGGGCAAGGTGCAGGAGAACCTGCTGGCCAACGGAGGTAGGTGGCCCGTCGCAGCGCCCGGAACCATACCACCTCCTCCCCATCCTCATCCCACCCCCGGCCCCGGGGACAGGCCGTGCTCTCCGCTCGGAAGCCAGTGACCCGGTCCACTGAACCCACAGAAACCCTCCCGGGGGACTGCCCGGTTTACAGATGGGAAGACTGAGGGTAGCAACACCCAACCAGCCCTGTCCGCCCTGCTGTTAGCTCAACACCCCGACACTGGGACAACAGGCCCCTTGGCCGGTTTACCGCCCCCTGTGGCACTTTTTCTACCCTGTCCCAAAACCCTCTGTGAACTGTGGAGTGGAAACGTGTACGGGGAGGTCTGGTGGCTGCTGGGCCTGCCCACCCTCTCCACCAGCCTCACCCTCTCCCGCCTGGAGGCTCCATCCTGCCCGCAGCCCCCACCCTCCGTCCCTTTCCCCATCGAGGCTGAGGGTGCCTTTGGGTGCGGAGGGAGACCTCACCCCGAAACCTTTCTTTTTTTTTTAAAGGTTGACATCTGTGTTTATATATATATTTAATTGATTTTTTTTGCAGAGAGGAAGGGAGAGGGATAGAGAGTTAGAAACATCCATGGGAGAGAAACATTGATCAGCTGCCTCCTGCACACCTTAAGATTTCAGTGTGAGATGAAACTGGTGTGGCTCAGTGGATAGAGTGTCGGTCTGCAGACTGAAAGGTCCCAGGTTCGATTCTGGTCAGGGGCATGTACCTTGGTTGCGGGCACATCCCCAGTGGGGGGGTGTGCAGGAGGCAGCTGATCAATGATTTTCTCTCATCGATGTTTCTGACTCTCTATACCTCTCCCTTCCTCTCTGTAAAAAATCAATAAAATATATAATATATATAAAAGCTTGACCCTTAAAAAAAGAAAAAAAAGAGATTTCAGTGTGAGTCCTAAACGGTGTGGCTCAGTGGATAGAGCGTCGGCCTGCGGACTGAAAGGTCCCGGGTTGGATTCCGGTTGGGGGCATGTACCTTGGTTGCGGGCACATCCCCAGTGGGGGGTTAGGCCCCAGATGCTCTGGTTCACTCTGGGCCTGAGACTCCGGTGCCCCTGACTCCGGACACGTTGGCGCTGACTGGGTGGTGCGGTGTCTGTGGCGGCCGGTGCGGCCCTCCCGGCCCCTCAGAAAGCCCTGTCGGTGCCATCGGCAGGGACATCCCGGGCAGCCCCGGGCCTCGGTGTGAGCGCGTGGGCTGACGGCCTTCTCCGTTGCAGGTCTGAAGGAAAAGATGAAATGTCTAAAGAGTAGGTGGCGTGCTGTTGCTGTGCGTGTTCCGTGTGGCGCCCGCCCGCCCCCATGTCCCCGGGAGGCGGGTCCGGGCCGGTGTGGGGCGTGGTGACCGGGGCCGACGGGGTTCCCAAGCGGCCCCTCGCCCCTGTCACCGCAGCCGCCCAGCCCAGAGGGCAGCGTGTCCCCCCTCCCTTCCCCCTCCCTAACCCCCAGCTCCCCCCGCCGCCCGGCAGCCCCGCGGGCCGCCCACACCGGGGGCACTGGGGGCGCTTGGGCTCGGGTCCCGGGTGCGGCCACGCTGGGCTTTGCAGCCGCTTCCTGCGGGCGGCCCGCCTGCGGCTCCCGGGCGGCTGGCCTGTGACCCCGGCGGCTTCGGGCCGGGCTGAGCTGTGGGGGCCCGGCGGGCAGGAGCCTGCTCCTCGGAGCCTCGGGGCCGGCCCACACCAGCCTTCGCCGGCCCCCCATTCGCAGGGCCGGCTCTGGGCTCCTCTCCCCTGTGCGCGGTGGAGGTGGAGGAAGGGCCAAGCCCCGCGGCCAGCACCGCACACCGCCGGGCGGGCGCCCCCGGGCCCGGGGCCTCTGTCCCAGGGCTCGCTCAGCTGACAGAGGCGGCTGTGTTAAAAGATCACGGTCTCCTTTCCCTGCGGGTCCGGGCGGGCCCCGGACGGAGAGCGCCGTGGGGAGAGCGCTGCCTCCCCACGCACACACGGGTCTGGGCGCGGGTGCGAGCTCGGCCAGACGCCGTCCCCGGCCGCCCTCCGCCGGCGCTCCCCTCCGGGTCCGGCCCGCACGGCTCCGGGGCCGCCGCCCTGCCCCCCGTGCGCGGCTCAGGGCCCCGGGGGAGCCGCTCCACGTGCGCTGACGCGGTGTCTGTCCTTCCAGTTGACTTAACGTCCTTCGTGACCCACTTCGAGTGGGACATGGCCAAGTACCCCGCCAAGCAGCCGCTGCCCAGCCTGGTGGACACCCTGGCCAAGGTGAGAGACGGGGGGGGGGGGGGGAAGAGGGGACACCTCACATCCTGTGACGGGGACAGTGGGCCCTCCATGGCACTGGGCCCTGGCTGGGTTCTCACCCCTCGGCTCCTGCCAGCTCTGAGGCCTGGGACAGCCCTGGGGGTCCTGCCCTCGTCCGAGGTGCCCGTGACAATGGGGTGCCAGCTGGCGCGGCCCCGCGGTGCTGACACGCTGGTCAGCAGCGGCCTCCGGCTCTGCCAGAGGAGAGCGCCGGGCTCCGGGACCCGGGTGTCCCCTCTCCCTCGGCCACCGGGAGCCTCACAGGCACAGCCCGCCGGCCGGTGGCCGGAGCGTGTCAGCAGGAACAAGGCCTCCTGTGGCGTCCGCGGGGCGGGGGGGGGGAGAGGGGGCAGAGCCCAGGGCGGGGCGGGGCGGGCGGGCGGACGAGGGAGGTGGCGGCTGGGACCCGCCCTGTTCTGTCCTGTGCTCGGCCGGCATCTCCGCACGCCAGGCCGCTGCTGCCCGTGGGGACGTGGGTGGGGCCAGAAGGCGGGGACGTGGGTGCGGCTCCATGGGCATCACCGCGTCAGAGGTCCCAGCCCCCGGCCGGTCAGACGATGGGGCAGTGATTCTGGGCTGCCCGGGCGCAGGGGCGGCCCCCGGAGGCCGCGGGGACCCCGCGGGCGGGCGGGCGGGCGCTGTCTGAGGGCACCGGGAGCGATGGGTGGCACCATGGCCAGGTTTGGCCGACGCGTCCAACGCGTCTGCTTCTCCGAGCAGCAGCTGGCGCAGATCGAGACGGACCTGAAGGCCCGCACGGCCGCCTACAGCACCCTCAAGGCCACGCTGGACAGCCTGAACCAGAAGGCCCAGTGAGTGCCGTCGCACAGCGCGGGTCCTCGAGGGGCAAGTCCGGGTGGCGGGCTGTGTCTGTGGGAGAGCGAGTCAGTCAGTCAGACAGACAGACAGGCCGGGAGGGGAGGCTGGAGCAGGCGCCCTCCTGCCCGTGCCCTCCGCCACCCGCTGGGGCTTCTCCGAGCCCCGGGGCCCAGGAGAGCTGTGGGCGCGGGGAGCGCGGTGGGCGCGGGGGGCGGTAGCTGGCCCTGCGGCCTGTGCGCGCGGCCAGGCGGTCGTTAGCGTATCAGCCCGGGTGCGGGCAGTGGCCTCGATCCCGGTGCTAAAGATACCCTGACCCCGATGCCGCCCCGGCTCCGTGCGGCAGAGAGCGTTTCAGGTGAGAGACCCCGGCCGCCCGGCCCGCGGGGCCTGCGAAGGGGAACGGAGCTCTCGCTGGGCCGGCCGCGCCCTGAACACCGGGCAGCTGCGGGGCCGGCCGCCGACCTGACGCTGGAGCAGCCTCCGCAGCCGCCCCGGGCTCCTGCCAGCAGCGGCGGCCGCACAGGGCAGCGCAGTGCCAGGCCCTGCCAGCCACGCAGTGCTGGCCTCCCGGACGCGGGGCTGGGGGTGCCCGGGGCCCCCCCGCACGCTGGCTGCCCCCGTGTCCCCCCGGGGTGTGTGTGTGGGTGCTCCATGCGTGCCGCCCCCACGGGGGGGCCTGTCTGCTGACCACCCCGTCTGCCCAGGGCGAACCTCTTCACGCGGACCCTGAGCGACATCGTGAACAAGGACGACTTTGTGCTGGACTCCGAGTACCTGGTCACCCTGCTGGTCATCGTCCCCACGTGAGTGCCGGGCGGCGGCCGGCGGCCCCGAGGCAGCCGGGGGGGACCAGCCTGCCGGCTAACGGCAGTGGCCGCAGCGGCCAGGCCTCAGCACCTACTACGCGCCAGGCGTCAGACAGGCTGCCTTCGCCCGCAGCCGGGGGTGGCGGTGTCAGCTTCTCGCCTCAGGCCGTGCAGAGCCCGCTGGCCGAGCTGTTCACACTGGCCTTGCCCGGGGCTCAGGGCCTCACGGGGAGGCCGGCCCGGGGTCGGGCTGGGCAGGGGGCTCAGAGCCCCTGCAGGGCCCAGTCCTGGTCACCTCGGTCCCTGGGAAAAGGGGTGCCCAGCCTCCTGAACACGGGGACACCCGCAGCCTCTCCCGCGGAAATCCCTGACGCCCGTGTCCTCGCAGACAGAACTACGTGCAGTGGCAGAAGACCTACGAGTCCCTCTCGGACATGGTGGTCCCTCGGTCAACCAAGTGAGCGAGATGCCGGCTTCCCCGGGGGTCCCTGGAGGCCGGTGTGTGTGGGCGCCAGCGCCGTGCCCGTCGGAGCCCCTCCGCCCGCGGTGCCCTCGTGGCCACGTGCCCACCATGTGCCGGGTGCCCCCAGCTTTGGGGACGTGGCTTCCCTGCCCCCTCCTCCGGAAGCCCTCCCTGCGGCCCTCCGTCACTGCCCTCCGCTCTGCCTGTCGGCTGGTGTGGCCAGGCCAGGGCCGGGCCGCGGCGGCCACAGGGTGGGGGTGGGGACGGCGGCCGCAGTGGCTCTCCGCGGACGTGTGCCAGGAGGTGTGTCTGACGAGAGCACTGTGACTCTGGCCGTGCAGGGGCCATTGTGGGCTGTTCCACCAACTGAAACGCCCCTCCCCCGGCTCCCGGTTCACCCTGCCTGTTGCATGCCAGGCCAGGGCGCTGGGCCCGCCAGGGGGCCAGGCCCAGGAGTGGCCTTGCCTCTCAGGCATTAGGTGAAGGGTGCCCTGAGCCCCCCCACATACACCCTGAGCCCCCACATGCTGCCTGCCCCCGTGCCCCCGCCCCAGACCGCGGCACAGCCAGGCTCCGCCCCCTCCTCCCCGGCCTGAGGCCCCCGAGGCTCGGCTTGGGGAGCAGTGAACGGGCAGGAGAGGGAGGGGGGCCAGGGGGGAGGGGGCCGTGGGAGGCCCGGTGTGGGGCCTCCGCCCGAGGCGAGGACAGCCCGCCGGCCGGCCCGGCCCGGCCCAACGAGCGGACGGTCTCCCGCAGGCTGATCTGCGAGGACAAGGAGGGCGGCCTCTTCACGGTGACCCTGTTCCGCAAAGTGATCGACGACTTCAAAGCCAGAGCCAAAGAGAACAAGTGAGTGCGGGCGGCAGGTGGCGGGCTGCGGGGCGGCGGGCGGCGGGCGGCGGGCGGCAGGCGGCGGGCGGGCCAGGGCCCCGGGAAGGAGCCGCCCCGTGACGGCCTGTGTGCCGTCAGGTTCATGGTCCGGGAGTTTTACTATGACGAGAAAGAGATCACCCGGGAGCGGGAGGAGATGGCCAGGCTGCTGACCGCTAAGAAGCAACAATATGTGAGTACGGCCTCAGGCCGCGGGTTCCCACAGACGGGGACAGAGGGCCCTGCCGTCCCCACACCCCTGGGCACCCCCACACCCCCCCTCCCCGAGGCACACGTGCTCTCCTGGGGCAGCCAGAGCGGGGCCTTGGGGAGGTGACAGCACAGGTAATGTGGAGGTAGCACTGAGCTGGGAACGGTGGCCCTGGCACTGCCCTCCCCGGGTTCTCCCCGGGCCCTGGCACTGCCCCCCGGGAAGGGATGGCTCCGTTGTCGCTGAGAAGTCGGGGCGCTGAGAGGGCGCTGAGCCAGGCCCGGGAGAGGACCTGCCTGGGCCCTGAGGCCGAGCACGGCTGGCCGGCTGCAGGCAGGGCCGCCCGGAGGGGAGGCCACGGTCAGCGGCCGTCCTTGGCAGCGTGAGTTCCAGGCGTGGCGTGCCGCCTCCGCCCCCAGCGCCCGTGTTTACCCCGCCGTGCTCTCAGCTAAGAGGGGGTGCTCCCCCGAGATTCCCGACAGCGGCCGCTGGGAAACGCGGAGGGCAGCCGAGCTCAAGAGGGAGACCAGACTTTGGTGTCTGAACGGGTGCTCCGTCCGCTGCTCTGGAAGATGGGCGCATTCCAGACGGGGTGCCCTGGGCGGTGGGGGAGTGTGGGGTCCCCCCTCAGGCCTGGCGGGCGGGCTCTGGGAGCACCCGCCCGATGCAGGGAGGATGGTGGAGTGTGCTCGCTCCGGCCTCTGGGAGGGAGGCCGTGTGTAAACACCGAGCCGCAGGGCGTGCGAAGCCACAAGGGCTCTCCTGGCCGAGTGTTTGCCCGGGCCTTCCGGGCCGCGGGCCGGCGCCCGGCACAGCTGGCCTGACCTCTCCGGGTCTATGGCCTTTCTTCACTCCAAACTATTTTATTATTGACTCCAGAGAGGGAGAGGGAGAGACAAAGGGAGAGGGAGAGGGAGAGGGGGAAGGAGAGGGAGATAGAAACATCAAGGATGAGAGAGAATCATGGATCGGCTGCCTAATACACGCCCCACACTGGGGATGGAGCCGCAACCTTGGCCTGTGCCCTGACCAGGAACTGAACCCTGATCTCCTGGTTCATAGGGCGACGCTCACCACTGAGCACACCGGTCGGGCTCAATGGCCTTTTCAGAGGGACTCCAGACAGGCCGCCCCTCAGGAGTGAGCACCATCCATGGGGCCCCCAAATGGGGTTCTCAGAGCCCCCCTGGACTGGACCGGGCCCTGTGAGAGTCCATGGGAACTGAGCATAAAACATACCCCACAAGCATAAGCACACGTGCACACGTATGTGTATGGACGTGCACCCTAAAGGGATGCACACACTTTGCAGATCCTCTGAGACAGGGCTAAGCTGGAGCCCTGGGCTCCAAGGCCTCAGGCCCACGTACCCACACACCCAGGCACCCGGCACCCACACACCCACACACCCAGGCACCCAGCACCCAGGCACCCACACACCCAGGCACCCAGCACCCAGGCAACCCACACACCCAGGCACCCTCACACCCAGGCACCCTCACACCCAGGCACCCAGCACCCAGGCACCCACACACCCAGGCACCCATGTACCCACACACCCAGGCACCCACACACCCAGGCACCCACACACCCACACACCCAGGCACCCAGCACCCAGGCACCCACACACCCAGGCACCCTCACACCCAGGCACCCACACACCCACACACCCAGGCACCCTCACACCCAGGCACCCACACACCCACACACCCAGGCACCCTCACACCCAGGCACCCACGCACCCACACACCCACACACCCAGGCACCCAGCACCCAGGCACCCACACACCCAGGCACCCTCACACCCAGGCACCCTCACACCAAGGCACCCAGGCACCCACGCACCCACACACCCACACACCCAGGCACCCAGCACCCAGGCAGGAAGGTGCTCACCACCAGAGCTGAGACCCAAAGGGGTGGCGTCTGAGCCGCAGCCCTGACACCTGGGGACTCTCCCCAGGTCTCTTCGGGGTCCGGACCGGAGCCAGGTGACAGCAGCTCCCACAGGGGTCGGGCGGCAGGTCCCGCCCGGAGGACGGGTGGGTGGGTCCCCGGGCACCCACCGTGCGCTGGCACAGCCCCCCGAGGACCCCGGTGACGGACACCAGAGCCGACACCTGCGCCAGCTCTCGGGTTCCCGCGGTGCTTCTTCGCCGTGTGGGCTTCTGCCGGCCCCGCCGGGAGCCCTGCCAGGCCTCAGGAGACGGAGCTCGGAAACACTCGGTCCCTCCCGGCCCTCGCTGTGCGCCAGGGTTGGGGCCAGCGGGCCAGCCCGCCCCGCTCCCGCAGGCTCAGCCCTCAGCCTGTGGGGGGCAGACATGAGCGGCATCCTGTGTCTTTCTGGTTACTTGCCAGGTCCCGGATGCTGTCAGTTCCCTTTGAGGTCACAGGTGGGTCTCCCCAGCTGCCCACCCGCCTGAGAGAGAGATGGTAAAGGGTGCGTGTGCTCACTGCATGCCCGACACCCTGCAGGCCAAGGGGGCTGCCGCGGCTGGGCTGGGCGGAGACACCCTGGCAACCAGCGGTCGGCAAACTCATTAGCCAACAGAGCCAGATATCAACAGCACAACGACTGACTTTTCTTTTGAGAGCCAGATTTTTAAAACTTCTTCTAATGCCATTTCTTCAAAATAGACTCGCCTAGGCCGTGGTATTTTGTGGAAGAGCCACACCCAAGGGGCCAAAGAGCTGCATGTGGCTCTCGAGCTGCAGTTTGCCGACCGCTGGCCTAGACAGACAGCTCCCGGAGGGGGCAGGCGCTGACCCAGGCCAGGCGGAGGGAGCGGTGTGCAATCCCAGCCTCTGCCAGAGACCGGCTCTTCCCCCGGAATGTGGGCCCACACGAGGGCTTCCCCACGCCCGCCCGGCCGCCGGGGCGCAGACAGGGCCGCACCCCAGCCCTGGGGAGGGGGCGGCACCCCGGGGCCTGCCTTCCCTGCAGGAGAATTGTTAGTTTCCGATGCGCGTCTCCTGAAAGATTCATGTCATTTCTGTGCCTTTAGCAAACTTCCTGTGTTGCTCTTAAAAAGGGACCATCCACCTTCCCGGACCACAGGGTTAAGGTAACCCCGCTAGGGAACCCCGATAGGCCCGCCGCGGGGCACAGCGACAGAGAGAGAGAGAGTGAGGGCGAGGGCGAGGTAAGCACCCGGGGGCCCTGGAGTCCCGCTCGCATGTCGCCCCTCGCCAGCGCGGTGTCCGAGCGGATCCTTGCCTTTCTGTCCTCTCCCGCGGCTTTGAGGTCTTCAGGGAGCTCGGAGCGGGGCCTTCCGGGCCTCTTTGGGGCGGCCCTGCCCCCCAACAGCGGACGGTGCTTATGGGCCGAGGTGCCTTGCTCTGCCTGGAGGGGACGAGCTGGTGACGGGCAGGCCCTGCTGGGGGCAGGCGGGGGCGGGCAGCTCGCGGGACCCCCTCCTGACCTTGGTGGCTCAGAGCCTTTGCTGCGAGACTCGGACCCCCCAGATGACCGGCCACGTCAGCATTAGTGCCCCCCGCATGCCCTGGGGCTCGTGGGCAGAGCGTGATGCGGGGGCCGGCCAGGGCAGCACGGAGTCCGATGGGAGCCGGGAGCCGCCTGCCGAGAGCCTGAGGTCAGGGGCTGCCCGGTCTGCGGTGGCCCCACGCATGCGCCGGTGGCTGGCCGCTGAGCTTCCCGGCCCCGGGCCCCCCGGGGAGTGTGGCCCTGGGCCTGCCGGGGCCTTGTGGGTCCACTCGCTGCTTCCGCTGCCCGGGGCTCCTTCTCGGCTCAGGGCTCGCTGTCCGGCCGCCTGGAGGTGACGGGCTGGTGGCGGGCAGGCCCACTTGGCTGGGTCGGCGGAGGGCCAGGGTCACGGCCCCGTCTCCGCAGGGCCCCCTGCTGCGCTGGCTCAAGGTGAACTTCAGCGAAGCCTTCATCGCCTGGGTGCACCTCAAGGCGCTGCGCGTGTTCGTGGAGTCCGTGCTCAGGTGGGTCAGGAGGGGCCGGCGGGCCGTCCGGGGTGGGGGGCCGGGAGCAGCAGCGCTGGGGCCACAGGGCTCCTCTCCTGCCTCCCCAGGCCCAGGACTTCCGGGCCCGGTAAACCCTCCCTCCGCCCGAGGCCCCTGCTGCCCGCTGCTCTGTCCCTCTCCTGCCAGCCCCGGCAGGTGCCTCCTGGTCCCCCCGCTGGCCCCCCCGGCCCCCGGCCGCTAGCCACCAGGGCCTGGGGACCCTGCAGCACACCAGCCCCTCCCACCTTGACCTTGGAGCCCACCTCTCAAGGCCCCAGGGAAGTAAAACCCAAACCGAGCAAACCACCAGGACCAACACGTGGGACACTTTTAAAACACAACAGCGAAATAGGTTGGCTCACCGCGGAGATTTTAGAAACGATAGATGAGCACAAATAATGAATAGAACCCTCTGAAGCTTGAACAGAGAGAGAACACGGCTAAGATGCAGTTTGTTCTGGGCGTTTTAAACGTGCAGATGTGCACAGTCCTATGTGTTCATGAGAGTGGAATCCCTGGGGACTATTTCTAAAGCCTGCTGTGGGTGCTGGCACCTGTGCTATGTCCTGAACACATCCCGAGGTGCCCTCTGGCCCTCCCCCTGCACTGCAGGTTGCCCCAGATCCCCTCCCACCAGCCCCCTGGCTGCCCAAGCTCCTACACTCCGGTCCCGCCCTTCCAGCGTAGGTTTCTGGGTAGGTGGCTCCCTCCCTCCCAGCCCCTTACTCCAGCGCCCTCTCTGCCAGCCCCGCGCCTCCACCCCGCACCCTCTCGCAAACCTGCCAGCCTGTGTTTGCTTCCTCTCCGCTCTCCCGCCTCGCTGGCCCGGCTGTTGCCGTGGGCTCCTACCCGGTTTGGCCTGGTTCATCCTCCCCGCGGCTGCCGAGGCGGTTTTGTCCAAACGCAGACGGAGCTGGCCCTGCTCCTCACCCTCCGCGTCTCAGAGGCTGGCGTTGGTGATGAGCCGCCCGGCCCTGCCGCGGTGGTGGGCGTCCCGGCGGCTGTGCGGCGTGAGCACTGTAAAAGCCACGCTCAGAGCCGGGCCCTGGGGACGGTCCTCGCGGTCCCACGCCCGCCCGTACTCGGGGCGAATGGTTCCCAGTCTCCGTGTCCCCAACTGGGGTCACTGACACCTAAGCTTGTGCAGCTTGCCTTTTCCCTCTGCTCTGTACGTGCAGAGCTGCCAGGTCCTTCTTAAAAACCGTTTTTACTGATATCAGAGAGGAAGGGAGAGGGAGAGAGAAACATCGACTAGCTACCTCCTGCACAACCCCTACCGGGATGTGTCCGCAACCAAGGTACATGCCCTTGACCGGAATCGAACTGAGCCAAACCGGTTTCGGCTGAGCGCCACATTTTTTAAACTTAAACTCTATAGGTACAATAGGTATATTGTTATTAACTTAATGAAGGTACTCCTAAACTGGCCTTTGCTCAACACTCAAGGGCCAAAGAGCCGCATGTGGCTCTCCATCGGGACCCGCTCTTAGTCCCGTCGAGCTCCCTGTCCCCACACTGGCCTCAGAGTAACCGCCTCACACCGCTTTCTGTCCGGGAAGGTACGGGCTCCCCGTGAATTTCCAGGCTGTGCTCCTCCAGCCTCACAAGAAATCCTCCACCAAGCGCTTGCGTGAGGTCCTGAACTCTGTCTTCAGACACCTGGACGAGGTGGCAGCTGCCAGCATGCTGGACGTAGGTACCCAACCGGACACAGCGCTGTCCGTCCGCAGCCCCTCCACATGGGGGGAGGGGAGGAAGGACCAGGGAGCAGGGGGGGGAGGGGAGGTAGGCTGAGCAGGGCAGCGTATATGGTCAGAGTCTAGAGTAAAGACAAACCCGGACACTCGCTGGGCACTCAGTGCAGGCCGCCTTTTTTGCAGGCGGCTATGGACATCCCTGGGCTGCAACTCAACAACCAAGACTACTACCCGTACGTGTACTTCCGCATCGACCTCAGCCTTCTCGACTAGCACGCCCAGCGGGTGCCCTGCGGACGGCGTGCCGGACGCTCCTGTCCCTCCGCAGGACAGCTGTCTCCTCAGGACTTAGCTTCCCAGAGAAATTGCTCGCAGAAGCTGCTCACAGTTGTATTTATTTTTTGTAAGTTACAATAAAGAAGTGCTCGGTCCTTCCGATGGGCTCTTCCTTCCACCCTGAGTGACCCACACTGCCCTTCCCCGAACGTCTTACCTGGACGGGGCTGCTCCGAAGAGCCACCTGCTGCTCATGTCCCGTCTTCAGGGACGCTGGGAGGACTTGGCAGCAACACGGAAAACCATGCGCGACTGTACAGCCAGCTGCTCCCTGCCGCCGCCGCCGCGGCCCGCGCCGCGGGGCCTGCCCGTGTCCTCCACGAGCCCGCTCTCCCCTCCCAGGCCTGGGAGCCTGGCTGCGGCCCGGGAGGGAGGTGCTGTGCGGGCTTCCCGACGGCACCAGCCCACACGTTCTTAGGAGGAGACATCAGGGCCAGCGGCACCACCATATGCACTCGCCAGCTAACATCAGACTCCGAATGTGGGACTGGACACTCATTTCATACATTTGTTGGCATTGTCCAAAATATTATTTTATTCTTTCATGGAAAAGCCATTAATATTCAAATGAAAGAATCACATTAAAAAACTGACATAAGAAACAGCCTCCGAGAACACCCAGCAGTCAGAGGGGAAAGTGTGTCAACAGCCCAGCAGTTTCCTTCAAAACAGTACGTGACAGACACCACCGGTCCGCTGGCCACAATTCATAGAATTTTCCGTTGTTTTCTTGAGATGCAGAAGGTCCTTGTAGCAGTTTCCCAATGACCAATCAGTGCTACTTCCTGGTGACGAGCCCGGTCGCTGGTCTGCTGGCAGGGACGTTCTTCCACCGCCGGCAACACCCGCTCCCAGGAAAGCACCGCGGCCGCCGCCTCACAACTCGTCCTTCCGCAGGTCGTCCAGCTCCACGTCGCTGAGGTCGATGTCGTCTTCCACAGGAAGCTGCAAGACAGGGCCGTCAGCCCGTGCAGGCGCAGGCGCAGGCCCGCGGCCCAGCTCAGCCTCCCTGAGGATGACCGCGGTGCTGGGCCACACCACCGGCTCTGCCCGACCCGGCCTCCGCCGCCGGGGGCGAAGCGGAGAGCACGGGCACACGGATTTACTGGCCTCGGCAGCGCGGCCATGTCACAGCCGTGTCTCACATGCTGTAAGCAGGTGCCCGAATTCAAGGTGACGCTCACTCCGGGGACTGTCCGGAAGCAGCACCTGTGGCTCTGTCTTGGGCGTCTGCGTTAAGAGCACCCAATGCCACGTAGCCATCGTTCACAGGACGGGGTGAGCCGTCCTGAGAGAGGGCCTCCCTGAGGCTGTGCTGCCTCTGGTGTCAGGCGAGGGCTTGGGTCCGACGGGAAGGATTCGGCTCACGAGGAGCAAAGACCGGAAGGACACGAGGACAGAGTCCCGCCACGAGTCCTGCACACACAGCCTCCCGTCGCGTCCCGGACTCACCTCGCCATCCTTGCCGTCCCACGGCTCTCTGGTGCTGATGGCGGGGAAAGCCCCGCCTCCTACCGGCGCCGTGGATCCTCGCCCGAAGGAGAGCTCCCTGGGGGAAACAGCAAACAGGCGCAGGCGTTATGGGACCGCGGTGCCGGGAAGGGACAGCGGAGCGGACGGCCTGCCGGGGGCTCACGCAGACCCCCCGGGGCTCCCGGACACGCCAGGAACGGCGCTGCCTTCCCAAGCAGGACCCCCCAGGCCTGGAACCCTGCGGCTCGGCATCCACAGGGCGCTGATTTAATGGACGGCACATATATTCTGCTCACACACACAGCCTGTAAAATGACCCCCGCTGGGAGTTTAAGCCCAGAAAGGCTGTGGAGGACGGCAGTTCCCTTCCCCTCCTCAGAGCGACGCAAGCAGAGGCCCTGCCATGACAGAGCCCTGACTCCGCAGGCCTCCTGGGACCGACCCCGGGAGAGCGAGCACTGCCCTCGCCGCGCGGCTTCAGGGGGACACGAGCCCCGCCTTGGGCAGGCGCCGAGAGAGACCGTCCCCGGGAGCCCACAGGTGAGCACCGGCTGCTGAAAGGAGCCCGAAGGAGCTCTGTGAAGGGCACGGGATGTGGGCCTGGGAAACCCCCAGGAGGCGCTGTCCGCACGGGGAGAACTGGGACCTGCTATGAGCGCTGCTCACAGTGTGCACCGTTCTGAAGTCACTACCCAACACCAACGCCCAGAAACGGAAACCGTGTCATCGAGGACAGGCACAAAGCACGCTCGGGGGGAATGGGGAGACAGGCTGCTTCCGCCCAGACCTTTCCGAATCGGGAAGAGACCGGGAAGAGTCTGATCTCAACGGCGCAGAAGGCCGAGGTGACCGGAGAGCGGGAAGCATGGGCACCAGCTCTGCTGCAGAATCTTCCCGTGGGAAAGACAGGACAGGACCGGAGAAGCCTCTGAGACTCCAACGTCAAGTACAAAATAGTTTCTTTGTTTAAACTTACTGCCTGTTCTACACCAACCCAGCTTCGATCAAAACCCACTGCAAAAACAAAACAAAAACAACTGGAAAGGACAAAAGGCTACCTGAGAAACTCGTTAATGCCCTGCTCGCTGAAAGAGCCTTTCAGGAGAGCGAACTTCATCTTGCGCGCGTTGATGGCCGCCATGGCGGGGTAGCCAAAGCCCCCAATCCCCAGCGCATTCTCCAGCTCCGACTGCGCGCCGGCCTCCGTCCACAGCCACCTGGGGAGGCAGACCGGTGTCAGGGCACAGGCCCCTTCCACTCAGTTAGGTCCTAACTAGCGATCCTGATTAAAGAGCAAAGATTACACTTCAAATATTTTATGAAGTAAATAAGAACAAAGATAAGTTTTAAAAACAACGTATTCTATATGTGCTCCTGGGTAACTCCAGTTTCTCCCTCATGTTTTCTGAACCCCAACTCCACAAGCCCCCATGGTCTGTGTACCCCTAAGTTTCTCCCCTCCCCTCTGTCTCTAAAACACTGTCCTGAAAGCCTTGTGCACATTCTGTCTTTGTTACCAGTGTCATTTAGATAATTATGTATGCATCACTTAGGCAGTTATAACATATGTAATAATTACTTTTTTAAAAGTTATGGATGTGATATCATTATCCAATGCATAGAGAGTGGTGCAAAAGTAGGTTTACAGTTGTTCACATGGAAAATCTACATTAATTAGTAAATAATGCAAGAATAAATTGCTTCATGTCCTCACAAGTCTAAACCTACTTTTGCCCCACTATGTATAACCATGTTCAACCAACCGGCCGGCATGGCTCAGTGGCTGAGCGTTGACCTATGAACCAGAAGGTCACAGTTCAATTCCCGGTCAAGGGCACAGGCCCGGGCTGGGACTCAGTCCCCAGTGTGGGGCGTGCAAGAGGCAGCCGATTAATGGTTCTCTCTCATCATTGATCTTTCTCTCTCCCCCTTTCTCTTCTCAGAAATCAATAAAATATATTTAATTTTTTTAAAAATGCTCAACCAAATTTCTTTGCTTAACTTCCACAAAAGTGAAAATGGAAAATGACAGAGGAAGCCTTCTCAGTCGGTAAACACAATACATGCTGACTGAACCAATAGAAAGTACGAAGCGCAGTGAGGTGGCAGCTGGGGACACGAGGTACACAGAGGGTGACACGGGGACGGACGGCACCGAGGATGAGGAGGAGAAGCCAGAGGCAGAGGGAGGGACAGAGGCTCCTTTGTTTAAACTGTGTCTAGGGCTGGCCGCTGCAGGGGAGCTACAGAAGCAGCCGTCTCTGCCTCCTCATCTAGCCTTCAAGGCCATTCTAGAAGTCAACTATGTTACTAATTACACTTTTGCTTGCTAGCCTGGGATTCCAACCACCATCTAAACTACAATTCATATGAAAAAATGTGACCAATAGCTGCCTGATAAATAAGGAACCTGTATTACTTCTTTTCTTCCTAAATGAACAAACATCGGAACCCGTGCTAAGAAACCAGAGGAGCCACCCCCTCGGGAAGCACCCCCTCTGCTGCCCAGAGGACAGGGACAAGGTTCCATCACTCACCCCCACATCTTCTTCTTGTACTTGTCTGCCAGCTTCAGGAGAACTTCCAAGTAAGAGTTTCTGCCTGCAGCTCCTGATGGAAACACACACACAAACACACAGACAGTTAGAGACACACGTAGAGGCGTGAGCAGCACTAATGGCTTTAGGAGACGTCTCGGAGCAGCGAGTTCTGTTCCTCGTACCCGTGTCCAGAATGTGGGGCAGGACGGCCACCACGCAGAGCTGGTGCTCCTCACACGTCTTCTTGGCGACGTCCTCACCGATGATCTGGGACCGGAGACAGAGACTGAGCACCACCCCTTCCGTTACGGAGCAGAGCAGAGCGGGCATCTCCGGTGACACGTCTGCTGCTCCAGAGCCACCGCCCATCACGCTCCAGAGCCCCGTCCGGGCCCTCAGCGGCCGGGTGGGGGCTGAGAACTCGCACGTCTGGCACTGAATCGTGTCACATTTATATGAATTTGCAGCTCTTGTGCCTCAGTTTCCCCATATGTTAAATGGAGATTAAAAGTAGTGTTTACTGCTAAGTGTTCATATGAGCATTAAGAGGAAAATCTACACAAAGCAGACAGAGCCCGAACATAGCTCAGTGCTCAGCAATGCCGGCTGCTGCTCTCGGCATGAGAAGGGAAGACCCATTCCATTGCGGAGCAGCTCAGCTACACCTGTTCTCACAGTGCAGTCACCTTAGTCTAACGTTTAAGTCCGGAAACACTTTAGAGAGGATTCTAGAGAGGAGCTCCTTCTGAAGAGGCCCACCGCCCCCTCCCGCCAGGCGGAGGCATCCCTCCTCGTGTGCCGCCCGCTGACCTCCAGCAGCTCCGGAGGCGGAGCGTTATCGGAAAACAGGTCCATCGCCCGGGAGACGATGTCGGATCTGGTCCGCCCCCCGTCGTAGTCCACAGGAGACTCGCCTTTCTGGAATATCTTGATCGTAGGAAATCCCCTAATCTGTTAAAGACCAAAGGAGCATTTAGTAGAAGCAAGGCAGTCTTTATGTTTCTGAAACCACCTTCCGGGTAATTTAATGGCTGCAGCGGAGTCCAAGGATGACCCCAAGTCTGTGAGGCAGGGGCTAACAGGCCGACTCAAGCCCTGGTCTGGAAGGCAGGGTGCTAACGTGACCTATCCGCTCTGCACAAGCGGACAACTCCACAGCCGTCCGGACACTGGACAAGCCTGGGGACTCCAGGCTCCGGGGAAGCCACAGAAACAGTGCCACACCGGGGGAAGCTCCCGTCCTGCCCCAGGTCCCTGCACGTTAGCTCTAACGAGAAGGCGGCCACAGAAGACGGACAGCCCCTCCCCTCCCGCCTCAGTGCAGGCCTGGGTTCGGGTGAAGCACGGCGGACGGTGTGATTTCACAGAGAGCCTGATACATACCCCGTACCGGCCGGTCAGCATCTGGTTGGCCGTGGCGTCCACCGCCGCCAGCTTCACCTTGCCTTTCGTTTGCTCCTTCACCTCCGAGGCCGCTGCGGCCCATTCCGGCTCGAGGCTGCGAACAACACCCTCACCTCAGCACCAGTGCTGTACCCGAGTGCGAGTTTCTCCCGCCCAGGGCGGCACACTTGGAAAACATGTTCCGCCTGGACTTACACAGACATGCTGCGGCCTTCCATTTGCTTCCAGTCCTTGGTCACCCCCTAATCTGACTGCTTAGCTCAGTGTTAACCTTGGAAAATCTGCCAGAGGAAACTCCTAGTACTAATGCCGATGTGCATCGTTCCTGAGTCAGAGCTTTTTGGGAGGAGATAATGGTTTTATCTATGTTCTGGTTCCGCTTTTCAAAGGAACTTACACACTCACTTATATGTGGAATCTAAACACACACACACACACACACCCCAAGCTCCTCGACACAGGGAACAGACTGGTGGTTGCTACAGGCAGGTGGCAGGTGGGCAAAATGGACAAGGAGAGTGAAACACAAGAACAGAAACCCCATAGAGAGCCCGGTCACTGTCCTGAAAACTCAGTGCCTTACAGGACGCGGTTAGAAGCACTTACTTTTTGCAGTGTCCACACCAGGGGGCGTAAAACTCAACCATCCAAACGTCTTCACTGTCCAGAACGTTCTTGTCAAAGCTGTCGTCCGTCAGCTCGATCACGTCTTTCTTACTTGAACTTTCACTTCGACCCTGTCATGTGACATCAAACATTACACCACACAGCAGCCGAAGGAACAGGACCCCCTTCTAAACACACCGAGGACAACATGCCTCTACAGTTTAATGCTTTTTGAGTTTTTCTTTCCAGTAAAAACTACTTTCCCCAGTGAGGGACACTGTGTAATACTACTTTGCTGGGTAGACAATACTTGGTTTCAAACAGTTACCTGCAGTACATTCAGTACTGCACAACAGGCATCTAATTCAGTCACTTGCGGTTTTTCTAAACTTCGGCCTGGCTCAGTCACCTTACCACCACCACTCTGACTCAGCCCCAGCGCACCGGGTGCCCGGGTGCCGCGCCTGGTGCCCCCTCAGTCTCTCCGGCCAAGAAAAACAAAGGACCCCCTCCCTCTCCTCAGTGTCCTCTCCCACGCCGACCCCGGGAACCCCGGGAACCGGGAGCTGCCCAGCTTCTGGCCTGAACCACGGCCCGGAGCTCGGGGACGGCTGCTCACTTGTCAGGAAGAACCATCGCCCTTCACAAGAGCCTAAGCCCCTGGCGGCTAAACGTCACCTCTCACCCAGGGCGTCTGACACCAGCCAGAGCGGGAACTTCCTTCTCCTCTGCCCTGTGCGTATGGAGAATCCCCCAGCTCGGGCTCACTGCCCCCGGTTTGGGCCAAGAAGGCACCCCAATTCCACCTGTGCCGTCCATCTGGAGCAGCTGGCTCCCTCTCCTCTGTGCCACGTGAGGGTGGCCTGGTGGTCGCCCTCTGCGCCCACTCCTCTCCCGGCCGCGGGCCGAGGAGGCCCCCTTGGGGCTGGCTCCTGGCCCGTGGACGGGCAGGGTGCACTGGACTGACTGGCTACCATGACGGTGGTTGAGGTGGCCAAAGAGCAAGCGGGAGGGCTGACTCCCTCTGGTTCGGGGACCAACTCCTGTTACGTTTTAAGGAAAGCGCCCCAATGTGCAGTGTTTTAAAAAGAAACCTATCTTCCGCCAGGCTGCCTCAGGCTGCACAGGCATCACCCAGAAAAGCCGGAGCCTCACCGGTTTCCCAGAACTGTAGCCCCTGCCCCCGAGGCGGTCCTTGACGAGCTGGCGCAGGGCACTGAGAGCGGCATCCACGATGGCGTCCGCAGTCCTGCCGCCTGCAGGGAGACAAGGCGTCGTCAAACGAGCCATCGCTTACGCTTTAGCTACATCACGCCCAATATATATATTTTAAATATATTTTATTAATTTTTTTACATAGAGGAAGGAAGAGGGATAGAGAGCTAGAAACATCGATGAGAGAGAATCATCGATCAGCTGCCTCCTGCACACGCCCCACCGGGGATGTGCCCGCAACCAAGGTACATGCCCTTGACCGGAATCGAACCCGGGACCTTTCAGTCCGCAGGCCGACGCTCTATTCACTGAGCCAAACCGGTTTCGGCGTGCCCAATACTTTTTATTAGGACCCCACACATGGCCCAGCCTGGCCTCTCTGATGACCTTCCCTGTGATGATTTATCTGCCTGTGATACTTTAAATGAAATAGGACCACTGTACAGAAGAACCCACAGGGGAACTAAAGTAACATTTAGCTTTGAGAATCTGTTCTCAGTTGCCTCAGTGACTAAGACAGATACGATTTACATAGCGACAAAGCAGGGAGTTTGTAGTTACTTCTCAATAGTTTGGGAGTCTAAAAGCTTTAATACTCTATGTTAACAAGACAAAGATTCATGGGTGAAATACTCCATGGTAACATGGAGTTTAAACTGACTCTCAAATTACAAGCCTTCTCTCTGCCACAGGGCTAAGCCAGACCCTCTCCTACAGTGAGAGGCAGAGAGCTCACAGCAAGAAAACATTTGTAGCCCTGGCCAGTGTGCTCAGTGGTTAGAGTGTCAGCTTGTGCACCAAAGGATCCTGAGTTCAATCTCCTGCCTATCAGGGAATGTGCCAGAGGCAACCAATCAATGTGTCTTGTGTCACACACACTTCGATGTTTCTCTTTCTTTCCCCCTCTCTCTAAAAATCCTCAGGAGAGGATTAACGCAAACAAATAAACAAAAAACCACGGGAAAATCTTTACTCAACATCAGTGCCTGTGGAGTATGAAGCAGCCAGTCTTTTCGTTACAAAGAGAAAGACAGGGAAGCACAGGACAGCACCGCGCTGCCACCGCAAAGGCCGCGCGGGCTCAGTGAGGGAAGCTAAGTGAGCGATACAAACACTGCACCTGCAGGCACCCAGTGGGGCTTCAGAACCACCCAGCAGGGCGGAACGCTGTGCACCGCAGGGCTCAGGAGGGTTAGGCACAAAGAGGAGAGGAGCAGGCTAGCAAGTTCCAGAATCCTAGTTTTCTCTTCTCCCCGCCCCTGCTCCAGTGAAAGTTCCAGCCAGGGGAGGAGGTAGCCAAGTCCTTACCCTGGTAATCTTCCGGTCTGTTCTTGTTGGACCCAAAAATCTTGATGGTGGGGAATCCCTGCACCCCGTACTGACCGCCGAGGGACTGATGCTTGTCGGCGTCCACTGCGCCCACGCGCACCACCCCCTGCGGAGAGAGGACAGGACGGGCCATTGGCAGCTGAGCAGACGCCACAAGAACCCGTCACCACTTCCCGTGGAGAAAACAAGAGAACGGAGGCTGCACACACAGCCAACAGGCTCCCGGTGGGAAACCGTTCCCGAGAGGAACGATGGGGGAAACAGGACTGAGAGGCAGACAACATAAAAACTAAAAGGGACTTTACACCTTTGCTTCCTAGATCATCTTGGCATCAATATAAGGGTTTTGAGCTTTAATATGCAAATTAATTTCCTATTATGCATTCATTCATTAGCATGAATTGAAACATACACAAGTGAATGCGGACATCTCAAAAACTTACTTTTAATGCAGTTGCTACTTTCTTCCATTCTGGTGTTAACCGTTGGCAGTGGCCACACCTTTTAGGGGACAAAAACACAAATAAGGCAACAGTTAGTCTTTGATCCCCAATTCAAAAATCACCCACCAACAGTCTACTGAGTGACAGGCCCGGGTGACGGCTGACAGAGTACAAGCATCAATAAAAAAGGAACCTGGAGGAGCTCCCCTTCTGATGACTTTACTAAAATCCCGTTCACCTCATAATTTTACAATGTTCCCTAATTACTGCTCAATTAAATCCCCCTCAGTGTGAACGACTCCACACCAGAGACGAAGCTGGAGCGTGTACCCGGTCCGTGAGCCTAACGAGTGGCTCCGCTGGGCGGCCATGTGGCAGCACCCACTCCTCCAGCAGAGGGTCTGCCTGTGCCCGCACCAGAGCACTGAGTGCGGTATCCAGAGGACTGGCACTGAGTCCCCGAACCCCGCTTCCCGGTCTGCCACAGGAAACATGAAGCAATAACGGAAAACCTCCCATCAGGCAGACCTAAGGCGCCCACCAGGGAGGGTCTGCCTGACGATCCTGTGTGCGGCTGGAAGCACAGTTCACCCCGAGGGCCTCTCTGGGTCACAGACCACCACGCAGCTCGCCTGCAGGCGCACTGGCCTCCGTTTCCGGCTGTGACACCTCCTGCGCATTGCGCACCGCTGGCCAGCGCTTTGCTTCTATTTGTTGGGGTTTTTTGTTTTCATTGAATGTTTTAACTATGTACTGTATTCTGACTATCATTGTTCACCATTAACTTCAATATAATTACATCTTCACCCCACGAGGGCTTTTTCCAAGTGACTGTAAAGCAAGACAATGACTGTCCAACCGAACCAGGTTCCTCCTCACAGGAACCAGCAGCCTCTTCAGAAACAGAGCGGTCACTGGCCCTTCCCTTCCCTCGCCCCATTCTGTCTCTAGTGTCCCTCCTGCCCCTCATCCTCCTTATCACTGAAGATGAACCATCTTGAGTTACAAGTTTCGTTTCCTTTTCTTCTTTCTTGCATCATTAGCTACTTCACCCCCCACACACACACCTACACACACACTCACACACACACACACACACACACTTTCACACACTCACCTACACACACACTCACACATACACACACACACCCCTACAGACACACACTCACCTACACACACATACACACACACACCTACACACACACACACACACACACACACACACACGGCCCTGTCTCCATGGCCTTTAACACCCTTTGTGGCATCTCCACGTCCACTTCTAACAAGCAGTGAAGGAGGTAAACTATTGTAGATGCATTTTACATAGCGTTTTTCCTTCTAACGTACCACAGATAACAGACAACGATTTTTAATACTTACCATGGAGCAAAGAATTCTACGAGCCACAAGCTGTTACTCTGGATAACTTCCTGGTTGAAGTTAGATGGCGTCAGCTCGATGACATCATCGCTAGAGGAGTACAGCCCGCTCGCCGCGAGGAAGAGGGTGCAGCTCACCAGACCTGGGGGCGACCAGAGCGTCAGCAGCTCCTGCCCCTGCCGGGGGGAAACCAGCGGCTCCCGGCTCCCTCCTGCCCCGGGCCCTGCCCTCCCTGCGGCTGCCGGAGCCCCCAGAACCCCCTCCCCCTGGCCCAGTGCGCACTCTCACGGAAAACCATTCACGTCTTCGTCCTGTGCTATTCGGCTGCCATGTCAGCATGCCATCTTTACGGAAGCCCCCTTTTTTAAGTGAAGGAAAATAATGATTTGTTTCCCCTACGAGACTGGGACTCTCAAGGGCAGTGACCATTTTGGTGCTTTTATTTCCACTGCTCTCAGCTGGCACAGCACCAGGCCCTCGCGATGCTGTGGGTGCGCTTCCGAGGATGTGTCACGTGAGTAGTGGCATCAAGCCAACAGTGTATCGTGTTGTAGCGGCGGAGTGGACCAAGTGTATTTTCGTTAGTTACTCTAGGAACTCAATGCAATTTATAACTATATTAAAAAAACCTGAACTGACTTACAAATATTTTAAGAACTCAAGTCTTTTAAATTGGTAATACTATCAAAATTTCTCCTCCTCCTCTAAAATTCATATATAACTGTTTTCTAACTGCATTGTTTTAAACTTCCAAAACAATGCTAAATAAGAGATTGTTCCTGATTTTAAGAGTCCGGCTTCTGACTGAGCAGAGCTCTGCCTGTGGGAGTGCACTGACCACCAGGGGCAGCTCCTGCATTGAGTGTCTGCCCCCTGGTGGTCAGGGCATGTCATAGCGACCGGCTGTTCTGCAGTTCGGTAGATTTGCATATTACCCTTTTACTATATAGGACTAGAGGCTCGGTGCACAAAATTCATGCAATGGTGGTGGTGTGTGTGTGTGTGTGTGGGGGGGTGTTCCTCAGCCCCGCCTGTGCCCTCTCACAGTCCTGGAGTCCCCCGATGGATCACCCCAAACAGGGAGGCCCTGCCCACCTGCCACAGCCCGGTGGCCTGGGCCTCCCTCTGCAGGGCGATCATGGGGCGATGGCCGGCCCCTGACCAATCGCATCGCACCCGCCTTGGCTGGTCTGGCACCAGTGGGTGTCATAGCATGATTGTCCAGATGGTCGTCCGGCTGTTTGGCTGATTTGCATATTACATTTTTTATCATTATAGATCACGTAGGATAGAGGTGTTGGACGTTTGTCTTTAAATTTGGCCTCGTTCTCACAAGAGCATCCCCGTCCCCCAATACATGGCTATCCAATGGAAATGCCTTAATGACAGAGCCTTGAGCTCTAACCTTATTACACGGCAGTTTGACCGGGAAGGGTTAGAAGGAAATCAAACATCATACTCAGAAAGACAGGGTAAAGGATGTATTAATCCCAACAGCAAAAACACAGCCAGCAACCACTCCACAGAAACCCTCAAGAAATCCAAAACCCTGGGTCCACTTAAGATAAAGTAGGTCAGAGCTGACCACTAGTGTTCTCTCTCAAACTCACATCCCCTCCACTCCCCCATAACGAGCACGGCTGGGAACCCCGCACACCTGCGCGGCTGGCGCCTCTGTGAGCAGGTGGTCCTGCCGTCCTGCTCGCCCCGCTTCCTCCCCAGCAGCTGAGGATGCTCTGCACCCCCATCAGCGCCATCCCCATCCCACACCTGCCAGCAGCCCCCCGGAAAGCCGGCGGTGGGCTCCCGGCAGGCTGGTCACATCGGGCTTTCAGAATCACGTGTGGGCGCCTGTTAAACAGACCGAACCCCCCACCTATGCTCCCTGCAAGCAATGTGGCAAGCACGTCTGCATCCTGTTTGCTCTCTGCAGACGTGTTACATGAACGCTCAGGACGGCCCCGCGGAGGACTCGCCCCAGACACAGCCACTGGTGCGGGGAGGGGCCCGGCTCAAACCCTGCGGCGGGGGATGGGGAAGGGGAAGGGGATGCGAATGGGGAGGGGGAGGGGGATAGGGAAGGGGATTGGGTTAGGGATGAGGATGGGGATAGGGGTGGGGTTAGGGAAGGGGATGGGGATAGGGATAGGGAAGGGGAAGGGGATGCGAATGGGGAGGGGGAGGGGGATAGAGAAGGGGATTGGGATGGAGATGAGGATGGGGATAGGGAAGGGGGTGGGGATGAGGATGGGGATAGGGAAGGGGGTGGGGATGAGGATGGGGATAGGGAAGGGGGTGGGGATGAGGATGGGGATAGGGAAGGGGGTGGGGATGAGGATGGGGATAGGGAAGGGGGTGGGGATGAGGATGGGGATAGGGAAGGGGGTGGGGATGAGGATGGGGATAGGGAAGGGGGTGGGGATGAGGATGGGGTTAGGGAAGGGGATAGGGATGGGGTTAGGGAAGGGGATGGGAATGGGGATAGGGAAGGGGAAGGGGAAGGGAATAGGGATGGGGTTGGGGACGGGTGTAAGGAGGCGCGGGGAAGGGCGGGGTCCTGGGCGCCGCTCCCGTGGTCTCTCAGGCCGGCATCCCCACCCTCAGGAAAGCCTGGGCTCCGTGTGGTCCTGGGAAGCGCGGTCCCATTGGAGGGGCCCCGAGACCAGCTTTGGGGGGGCCCTTCCCGGCACGAGGCGACGCCGGGCCTGCGCTCTGGGGTTTATTTCCTTGGAAGCAGGCGCTCCATCACACGAGGGGCGAGGACGGGCGGGGCGAGGAGCCCGTGACCCCGTCCGCGCTGGGGACCCAGGTCCCCTGGAGGCTGCACCCCAACCCCGGCCGCGGGCAGAGACCCAGCCCGGCCACCGGCGCCCGGCCGCCCGCCCGCAGCCCGGCCTCCGCCCGCCGCCCCTCCGCCCGGAGCTCGGACCCCGGACCCGGGCTCGCCGCTGCCGGGTCCCCGGCGCCCCGGGTGCGGGCCCAGCCTCAGGCCTCCCGCCCCCGCTCCGCTCGCACACGCACCCCGGGGGGGCTGCACCGAGGCCGCCGGCCGCACCGCCGCCGAGGGCCCGCGGGGCTCCGGCCCAGGTCGCCTTCCCGCCTCCCGGACCCCCTTCCGCCCCCCGCGCCCCGGGCTCCACAGCCTCCCCTCCGCGTCCCGCGTGGGCCGGGCCCGCGACCCCGCCAGGCCGGGCCGGGCCGGGGCCGCGCGCCCGCCACTGCCCTGCCCGGGCGGCGGGCCCTGAGGGGGTCGGGGCCCCCAAACGGCCCCCAGGACGACGCAGGCCGCGCTCACCGAGCACCAGGCGCGCCATGCCGAGCGTCCGCGCCGCCGCAGTCCCGCCGCCGCCGCCGCCGCCGCCGCGCCCCCGCCGCCTCGGCCCGCCCTCGGCCCGCGAGCAGCCCGGCGCCGGCGGCGCGGAGGGGCGGCCGGAAGGCGCTCGCCAGCCGTGGCCGCGGCTCATTGGCCCCTGAAGGCTTCGCTCAGGCGCGCAGCCAATGGGAGGCGGCCGGGTAGAGGTTACGGGGCTGGTGGGTGTGGTTTCTAAGGGGGCGGGGCGAGCGGCGGAAGGAGGTGCCACAGGGGCGCGCGGCCCGCTCCCTGCGTCCCAGGTGGCCCGCGCCTGCCGCCGCCCCTGGGCCGGGGCTTTGGGGACTTGTTTGCAGCCAGAAGTTGGTTTTTCCTTATTTCCGGGGCCCCTCTTCTCTCTGGACCCCCGCCCCTGGCCTCCAACGAGCCCCTTCCCAGCCCTGATGCCTCCCTGGCCTCCCACCCCTTCCCCTCTTTGTCTCCAGGGAGGATGATTCTCTTTGGGCCTTGGGTGCCTCCAGGCCCTTATGAAATGGCATTGATTTTTTTTCTTCTTGTTCCCGGATGAGCTTTCTGATAGATCCTCCCCTCCTCCTGTTGATGGACAGACGTGAACCCCCACCTGCAGCCAGACATTCCTGAGCAGTGAACCACCAATCAGCACCTGCCAAATACCCTGGGCCCCTGATTCCTAGGTCCCTGGGTCCCTGGTCATGGGCCTGGCATGAAACCACCAATCAGCGTGTGCTGAGTGCCCTAAGCCCCGCCCCCTGTCCTCCCCTTAAAAAGTGCTTGTGTGCCAGCCCTCCTCGCACTCTTCTGTTTCTCTCTCTGGAAGCAGCCGGCTGTGGTACTCTTCTCTTCAATAAAGCCTGTGTCCTAGCATCCCGGTCTCTGGCCTTCTCTATTTAATCTATCACATTCAGTCCAAAAAACACATGCTAAGCACATACTGTATGCAATACACGTCACCTAGTATTCGTCTTGTTGAATGACTTTAAAAGTTTGTCTTGGTCCAAATCGGTTTGGCTCAGTGGATAGCGTCAGCCTGCGGACTGAAAGGTCCCAGGTTCGATTCTGGTCAAGGGCATGTACCTTGGTTGCAAGCACATCCCCAGGAGGGGGTGTGCAAGAGGCAGCTGATGGATGTTTCTCTCTGTCCCTCTCCCTTCCTCTCTTTAAAAAAATCGATAAAATGTATTAAAAAAAAAAAAAAAAGTTTGTCTTGTCCTGGGCACATGAGTGTGTAAGACCAGTTTCCCCCAAGCGGGGCTTAAGCTTCGGGGTTTCCTTCCTCGCCCTGTGGATGGAGCCCTAGCAGTGCCCTCACGGGGTCCTATGCCTTGTAAGATTTGCAGAAGTTTCTATATAATGGGGGAAGACGAAGGCATCCTCTCACTCTGGTTCCCCGCCGATGTGCGGAGTAGACTTGAGCATCTTGTTGTATAAGGAATCGTTTACTCCTCGGCAGTGCTTAAGATAGAGCAGTTTGGGTTCTGGCGAAACCCTTTATGAACACAGTGGGGTCATGAAAATGTCAAGGAGTTGTTACCGTAAAGATTGGTGCACGAGCCGAAACCGGTTTGGCTCAGTGGATAGAGCATCGGTCTGAAAGGTCCCAGGTTCGATTCCGGTCAAGGGCATGTGCAAGAGGCAGCTGATCGATGACTCTCTCTCATCGATGTTTCTAACTCTCTATCTCTCTCCCTTCCTCTCTGTAAAAAAAGATTGGTGCACGAGTATGTTTGTGTTAGCCCAGTGGTCGGCAAACTCATTCGTCAACAGAGCCAAATACCAACAGGACAGCGATTTCTAGCGCCCAGAAGAAACCGTTGGGAAGATAGCTAGCACCAAGCTTTGCCGTCATGGATTCGTTTTGCCGACCCGGGCACTTTCTACAACAGGACCAGTCCGTACGGACTGTGACCGCCCTTCCACGCAGAGCCATGTGGGGGTGCTCACCATGGATGGCCGGCTGCGCCCCGCTGTGTGGACGGACCACAGCCCGTGTTCTCCTGGTGGACACGGGTAGGTCCCACACCCTGGCGGGCTGGCACGGTGCGGTAGTTAACAGACCAGACGCATGCCTTTCGGTGGGGGCCCCCAGCTATTTCCGGGGTGCTGTGAGTGCCTGGTGGCCTTTGGCTAACAGTCTACATCGCGGCTCCAACCAACACAAACCATTCGGTGGAGTGGAGGGCGCGGAGCCGGCCCATCCTTCCCCAGCAGGTCCCTGGGGCCCGCCTCCCTGCTGGCCACTTTTAACACCACCGAGAGCTCTAAGAACAAAGGATTCGAGATGAAAACCTTCTGAAGGACTACACTTCTTGAGTCCTAGCCCTTCGGCTACCTGGAGCATGGCTCTGTGGGTGCTCAGGGAGTGGGAACAGCGTGTCCGGAGTGGGGGTGATTTGAGGCCAAGTCACCAAGTCCCCTTGGCCTTGGCTGGGCCGGTCAAACACCAGCTCCGGGCCGCTGCTCCTGGAAAAACCGAAGGGACAAGAGGAACAGTTCCCGCAGGACAGGCCCTTCCCTTGGCTGATCAAAGGCTCGGTCGCCGAGCAGAAAGGAACGCACGGAGGACGTAAGGGGAGGAAGGCACAGCCCGGAAACCTTAGAGTGTGTGGTGTTTTTTTTTCTAGGACAACGAACAGAATTAGTAACGCAAGTTCCCACCACGCTTCCTAGTTAATAACAATAATGATAAAATAAAATAACTTGGTATGTGCTAGCCCCCAGAATGCTTTAAAGCTGGGTTGGGGGTGAGGATGTTGATGAATAAACTGGAAAAGTTTCTCTTCCTCCCGTTTCCTTAGAATTCTGTCCTCCTGCACTGCGGCTGCTGCTGGTCACTCAGAGCCTCTCACCCCCAACCCCCCACTTCCTGTAGCGCCACTTCCATCCTGAGAGGAGAGGGGAGGGGAGGGGAGAGGAGGGGAGGGGAGGGGAGGGGAGGGGAGGGGAGGGGAGGGGAGGGGAGGAGGGGAGGGGAGGGGAGGGGAGGGGAGGGGAGGGGAGGGGACGGGAGGAGAGAAGGGGAGGGGAGGGGAGGGGAGGGGGGAGGGGGGAGGGGGGAGGGGGGAGAGGAGAGGAGAGGGGAGGGGAGGGGAGGAGAGGGGAGGAGAGGAGAGGAGAGAGGAAAAGAGAGGGGAGGAGAGGGGAGGAGAGGAGAGGAGAGGAGAGGAGAGGAGAGGAGAAGGGATGGGAGGGAAGGGGAGGGGAGGGGAGGGGAGGAGAGGAGAGGAGAGGGGAGGGGAGGGGAGGGGAGGGGAGGGGAGGGGAGAAGAGAGGAGAGGGGAGGAGAGGGGAGGAGAGGGGAGAAGAGGGGAGGGGAGACGAGGGGGGGGAGGGGAGGGGAGGGGAGCGCGAACCCCTGTTCTCCCTCCCGCCTCCCTCTTCCACGTGAAGGACCTTGTGATTCCAGGGCTGAGGCCAATTACCCAGGATGCTCCCCCCACATTAAGGTCAGCTGACCTGCATCCAATCTTCAATTCCTTCTGCCTTATGACGGAGCAATGGGACACAGACATCTCGGGGGAGGGGCCCATTATCCCGCCTGCGGGAGGCCAATCCCAGCGGACTTCAATGCAGACAGTTCATCAGAAGGGTGGTGAGGCTTGGGGCCTCCGCTGGGCTGAAGATCTGCCTGTTATTACCTGCTGCTGAACAGCTGTAGGCAGTTCCCCCAACCTGATAATGCCAGACCTTACCTTTGATATGTTTATCTGCTTTGCTATAGGAGAAAATGTGGGAATAAAAAGCCCTGGGCCTGGAGATTCAGAGAACTTAGCTACTAAAGCTAAGCCTTCCCTGGCTCCCCCACAAAATGCCTCCCACGTTTGTATTTCCTGTCCGGTCTCTCCATCAATTTACTCGCAGCCCCTTCTCCAGGTTCCTGAACCCCCCTGCCCAGCATTCCCCACCCGCCATGGTACTCACCACCATTTATAACTATTTACTTGCCCGTTTCCTTTTGTCTGACTTGTCTGAGGTGGGGGGATCTGTGTCATTGCTGCTCCCACTGTACTGCTGTGACTGGCCCAGTGCTGGCCCCAGCGGCCACTCAGTGTCTACGGTGAGTGAAGGGATGAACCACCCCGCAGAGCCGGTGTCACCATGCCCCTCTGGCCCATAAGAAGAGGTTCGTAGAGGTGTCAATGCTCACCCACGCTCTCAGAGTCATGGGTCTTGGAGTCCATGAAGTCAGGATGGGCCGGGCTGTGCTGCAGTAACAAGCAGCCCTCGTCTCTGTGTCTTGCAACAAGAAAGGGTTGTGTCTCCCATGCTGTCTGCCCGTCACAGGCTGCCTGCAGCTCTGCTCCCCGCCAGCCTCGCTCTGGGGCCCACATGGGCCCAATGCCGCCAGCAGGAATGTCGCTGTTCTCGGGGCAGAGGAGAAGGGACCCCCTCCTTGCCGCCCGACCACAGGCCCTTAGTCTTCTGTTCAGAAGTGACACACCTCACGTGCGGGGCTGACCAGCAGGCCCTGAGCGATGGATAAATAATTACTCTGACACACGTTTCTGTGAAAGAGAGGCTCAGGGGCTAGTTGGCATAAGGAGCCAAAACAGCCTCGATTGCCTGCCTCATGAACCCTTTATTGCCACAACAGCTTGAACTAAAATTAACCTCTGGGTACAATCAGTGGGTAAGCATCCTTGAGAAAGCACATGCGTCCACGAGGTCGTGTCTAAAGACCAAACATAGAGATTCTAGCAAAACACCTTCATTAGCAGGTGCAGGGGATGGCACACAATTTTTTTTCTTTCTTTCACAGAATCAGTCACCAAATCCTGCCAAGTTTGAAACCTAAATAACATGTCTTCCCTGCATCCACACAGATCCTGGCTCACCTCAGATTTCAGCGTTGTGGGCCTGAACGGTTACAAGAGCCTCCTTGCTTCGTCCCTCTTTGCCTCTCCTCTATTCCATCCTTCCCCTGCAGAGTTCCAGAATTTTCCAGAGCTTTCTAGAGGTTGAGAGAGGCTTAGGACCTTTATTTATTTATTTATTTATTTATTTATTTATTTATTTATTTATTTTGACATACTAAGAACCAAAGAGATGCCCAAGCAGGGTTACAAAGTCAGGATGAGTTTTACACGCTTACTTTGCACAGAATTAGTGCTTTAATTGATAAGCCATGTAATGCTAGCCAGCTGTGCTAGTCATTAGATCACGGTAGAATTTTAAAAATTCAATATAGTGCATTCAAAGTGGTGTGACCTGGTAACAAGACACGAGTTCAGAGCAGTTCCGTGAATGCCACGTTTTCCTGCCCTGCCAGGATGTCCCATGACTAAATATTGACCCTCATTTGGAGATAACCTCGCAAGTCTGACTTCGGGTCCCTTTGAGAACCAGAAACCGGGCCCCAAGTCCTCCCAGCCTCTTGCAGGGCACCGATCACACGGGAGGGACTCCCTGTCTGCTGTCTCTGCTAGAATGCCTCTCCCATCCCGCCCTCCCATGGTCCCTCTCCATCCCAGCCCAGGGCTATCCCTTCCAGGAGCTTCTGTAAGCCTGTCCCAGGGAGGTGAGGGGCTGCTCTCCTCCCGGTCCCACTGCATCCTCTTCCTCCAACTTCTTACCACGGAGTGTCTGCTCCACTCCCACCCCATCCCCGTCCCCATCCATACCCCCACTCCCACCCCATCCCCGTCCCCATCCATACCCCCACTCCCACCCCCATCCCCACCCCAACTCCCACCCCCATCCTCATCCCCACCCCCTCCCCCATGCAGTGCTCCAGGGGCAGCGTGAAGGGCCAGGACTGGTCAGGTCTATATGCCCAGCTCCTAGAAGGGGTCTGGGGAAATGCATGAACGAACCTTCAAATAAACAAACGTGTACACGAAGGGCATGCCACTGAGCCTAGGCCAGTGGTTGGCAAACTGCGGCTCTCGAGCCACATGGGGCTCTTTGGCCCCTTGAGTGTTAGCAAAAGCCAGCTTAGGAGGACACTCATTAAGTTAATAACAACGTACCTACCTGTATAGTTTAAGTTTAAAAAAAAATGTGGCTCTCAAAAGAAATTTCAGTCGTCGTCCTGTTGACATTTGGCTCCGGTGACTAATGAGTTTGCCGACCGCGGCCCTAGGCCTATCCGTTCTCCGTCTGCTTGGGGCTGGGTCACTCTGTTTGCACGGGTGGAACTTGGTAAATTTGCAAACCCCGGGTCAAGGCCAAAGTCCTGTTCCTCTTTCCCGGGGAAGGGGGTGGGGGCGGGGTCACCGCGCCTGAGCGGATCCAGAGGGACCACGAGGTGGCGCCACGTCCCCGTGCAGGCCGGCGGCGGTCCAGCCTCCCCCCAGCCCGGCCCAGGGCCCTCTCCCCAGAGACTTCTCCCTTGTCTCCTCCAAGCAGTGCCCCCAGCTCACCCCACAACCCCCAGTCCGGCCCCTGGAGGCAAACACCGTTTGTAAAAGGCGAGAGGTACTGCCTGTAACTTGGCCAAAAGCTGCAGAAACCAGGATGCTGACCTTCTGCTCACCACACATCAGATCCCTGGTTACCAGGACCTGCCTCCATTAGCAGGCACAGGGATCGCACACACATTTACGAACACAAGGGGATATTCAAAACTCCCCCTTCCGATGCGCAAACTGGACAATGGTTTGGACCAGATCCAGTAATGATGTGGGGAAGAGGTTGGGTTTTGTATCTTTCCAGAAGGAGCAATGCAGCCAATTTGCATGCCAGAGCGTCACCACCATGGACCCAGCTCCTTGTCCCATTGTTCAAAGGACTGAAAATTGCCCTGATGACAGCAAAGCAGAAAAAAAAGATGACGAAGGCTATGCAAGAGATTGAGGTGACAACATGGGGTCAGCTGAAGACGTTAACAACTGAGGCCCAAGAAATAGCAGAAAGCAAAAAATGGAAGCTACGGCCTCTATCATGTTTCTGACCATGTTAGCATTGGTTAGCTGCCAGTCTTCTGCAAACTCTTGTGCAGCCAAGTCCGAGGACTCTTGAGTAAATGAGCAAACGAAACTTTCATTTAGTAGGAAAATGTTATTGCAGTTTGATTTCTTTATTGTTGTGTTGCATTGGCATTGTTTTGTTAATAGCCACATCTGGGTTTTGTATTGTCATTGTTTTGTTAATGTTCTAATAGTCAGAACTTTGTTCTTGATTTAAAACAATAAATGTGAAAGCAATAAAATGTCTAGAACTACAATAAAAACAAAAAACCAAAAACAAAACAAAAACAAAAAAAACTCGCCCTTTGGACAGTCCGCGTCCACACACAGTGGACAGCTGAACGTGTTTGTGGACTGAGCCGATGTCCTACTGTGTGTGCACGAGTGTGAGCGTCTGGGGTGGGAGCGACGGTCCTCGGTTTCACGGAGTCTTGTCGAGTCGCCCCCCCCCCTTTCCCACAGCTGCGTTATCTCGGGGACCTCAGGAGCCGGCTGGGAGCGGCGGGTGATGTGTGTCAGGCGTGGGGTGCGGAGGCCCTGGGCTCCCCAGGCCCGGGCTGGACGGTGACTCAGGTGGTGGCGTGGCCAAGGCGGCGGGCGCCAGGGCCTGTGTTGCTGACCACGCTGGCCGCCCACAGAGATTCAGCGCGACTGCTTCAGCCGGGCTTCCTCAGCCCCTCGGAGCCCAGGGCTCCGTCTGGCTCCGTGGCCGGCAAACCGTGGCTCGTGAGCCACATGCGGCTCTTTGGCCTCTGGAGTGTGGCTCCTCCACAAAACACCATGGCCTGGGCGAGTCTATGCTGAAGAAGTGGCGCTAGAAGAAGTTTAAGTTTAAAAAATGTGGCTCTCTGCCGAAACCGGTTTGGCTCAGTGGGTAGAGCGTCGGCCTGCGGACTGAAGGGTCCCAGGTTCGATTCCAATCAAGGGCATGTATGTTGGTTGTGGGACACATCCCCAGTAAGAGGTGTGCAAGAGGCAACTGATCAATGATTCTCTCTCATCGATGTTTCTAGCTCTCCATCCCTCTCCCTTCCTCTCTTTAAAAATCAATAAAATATATATATTTTTAAAATATGGCTCTCAAAAAGAAATTTCAGTCGTTGGCCTGTTGATACTTGGCTCTGTTGACTAATGAGTTTGCCGACCTCTGGTCTGGCTGATGGAAGTGGCCAGGAGAGGCGCCGGCAGCGGCAGGCCACGGCCACGGCCACCAGGTGTCGCTGCTGGCACGCCAGGGGTGGGGCAGAGGCAGGAGGGAAGGAGAATAGAGGCCCCAGGAATGACCCGGAGGCCAGGGAGTGACCGTCTGGGGTGGGGAGACGGGAGAGTGTCCATTGGCTTCACCGATGAGGCGGTGTGTCCAGGGAGCAGCAGACGCTGGGATTCCATGAAACAAGCACAGGAATCAGGGTGTTTACTCACCGGTCGTGTCCTAGCAACGGTGTCTTCTCCACAGGCCTGCGTGTTCTCAGCGGGACCTGGTGTTCTAGAATGTCCGCAGGGCGTGCCCGCCGGCGTCCCACCTGGAGGAACTCAGGAGAGCAGTCCAAGCGACCCCGCTTGTCTCTGGGACTCCAGGTCGCGGATGCAGGCGTTCGTGATGGCAGCAAACATCACACGCTCTGCGGGGCCACCTCCTGGATGGCAGAGTTAGCGAGGGGACAGGCTGGGCGCCGGCTCCCAGCGGGGAGGACTGTCCCCCGCCCCTTTTACCCCAGACGTCACGGAGTGTTCTTAAGGCGTCACCGTGGGGGGACCAGCTGTCCCAGGACACCGCGACGCCTCCTCCCTCCCGCGGACCCTCCCGCCTCGGTGGCGGCGGACTGGACCGAAGGTCAGGTCCAGCAGCCGTCAGTGACGCCGGGGAGAGCGGGTGAGGGTGCCCACCTCCACGTGCAGGCCCGGGGGGTGCAAGGCCGGGAAAGGCCCGGTCTCTCCAACGAGGCCCCGCGGTGAGAAGGGGCGTTAACAACGTCCTCTGAGCCCCGCGCGGCGAGGCTTCAGGGGGTGGAGGGAGGGCGGGCGGAGGATGTAACATAATGAACATCTTCTTCTATGGTAACTTTTTAAAAAATATATTTTATTGATTTTTCACAGAAAGGAAGGAAGAGGAATAGAGAGCTAGAAACATCGATGAGAGAGGAACATCGACCAGCTGCCTCCTGCACACTCCCCACTGGGGATGCGCCCGCAACCAAGGTGCATGCCCTTGACTGGAATCGAACCCGGGACCTTTCAGTCCGCAGGCCGACGCTCTATCCACTGAGCCAAATCAGCGATGGCCCCCAACCTTGTTACCCGTGTGACTGAAGCTCGGCGGAGATCTGATCATGGAGCCCTCACGCAGCTTCATTATTCCTGCTCTGCGACTATTTTTAAAGCGTGACGTCTGCTGGCGCCTAATTACAAGCCGCACAGGTGCTGGGTTTGGACAGCTCTGCTCTCCTAATTCCAGTATCTGTTCGCCTAATGGGCATTTTCATTCCTACACAATGGAGCCTCCGCGTATTTACAAAAACCCGGCATGGTGTTCCAGGCAGCTCGTAATTACTGCCGAGGGCAGTGCCAACGAGGCCGCCCCAGAGCGCCCGCCGACCTGGGCCCGGCACCGGGGAGGGGGAGGGGACTGGGGGGGTGCGGGTGATGAGAGCTCTCTCATGGGGCTTGAAGCCAGACAGTTCCTCAGAGGCAGAAACACATTTGCACCCCAGAGGGCTGGCCAAGGGCCGGGCTTTTAGCCGGGGTGCGGCCGTGTGGGTGTTTGTAACAGGTGACCCCTCACGCGGGTTATAAACATACCCCCTTTCCCTGCTCACACCACCGGCCTCTGCACCTGCTCCCCGGGCAGGCTCCTGGGTCTGCAGGGGGCACCCCATGGCATTCCGGCCAGCTGCCCCGAGGGCTCGCGGTGGCTCTGAGGGGAACCAGGAGGTGCCCAGCCCCGAGCTGGCGGGGGCGTGCTCTGAGCAGCTGCGGGGGGGAGGGGGGACGGTGCCGAGGCCCAGGGCGCGGAGGCTCCTCATGGCACCCTGCTCTTGCCACGGGGGGGAGGGGGGACTCAGAAGCAAGGGGTGCTGGGCGTCCTTCAGAGGCCCCCCCTTTCTGTCTGACTGCAGCGGGGCAGACCGAGGCCGGGCCCTGCGAGGGGATGGTCGGACAAAGGAGCCCCCGGACGCGGCTCTGCGAGGCGGCGATGAGAAGGGGGGACAGAGAGCTGCGCCAGCATCCTGTTACCTATGGTTGTCAGGGTTACCAGAGCCTCGTTTCTTAGTAACCACTCCTCCCAAAATAGCCTCCGCGCCCGCCTGCGACTGAGCGAGCGGCTCCCGCGTCACGAGCATCTTCTTGGCGTGGGAGGGGGGCAGACAGGAGGCCCCCTCCGGGAATCCGGCCACACAGGTGACCCACACCCTTCTCCCGCTGCCCCGAGCCCGCCCGCCCCGAGCCCGCCCGCCCCGAGCGGGGAGAGGACAGGCCCAGCTCCCGCTCCCGGGAGAAGCTGCCCAAAGGTTCACGGTGCGAGGACCTGCCCGAGGCCAGACGCACAGGGGTCAGAGCTGAATGGAAAACCAACCCAGGCTCCTTCTTTTTTAGAAGGATATTTTCTTATCACTCAACACCCTTCACATATCTTGCTTCTTTTTTTTAAGTATCCTTCATATATATATATATTTGATTTGAAATAGGAAGGGAGAGGGAGAGAGAGCTAGAAACACCCATGATGAGAGAGAATCATGGATCGGCTGCCTCCTGCACTCCCCACACCGGGGATGGAGCCCACACCCCAGGCATGTGCCCTTGATCAGAACCGAACCGGGGACCCTTCAGTCCGAAGGCCGACGCTCTAGCCACTGAGCCACACTGGCCAGGGCTAGCTTCTTAGCGTCTCCGAGAAGTGACGGGTTGTGTCTGACTGTGTGTTCGCTTCCCACGGCTGCAGGGGCAAAGCGCCACAACCCGGGTCGTTGGGAAGAACAGAGAACGACCCGCTCACTGTTCTGAAGGCGGGAGCGCGGCCCGGGGTCAGCAGGCCTCCCGCCCCGCCCCCCCCTCCTCCAGCCCCTGCAGCAGCGGTGCCTGGCTCGCCGGTCCCCTTCCATCTGCGCTGCCACCCCAGGGCCTCCCCCGGCGTCGCCTGGCTTCTGCCTCTTCTTATAAGGACACCGGAGGCAGGGAGCGCCACCTCCCGCAGCCTGGCCGCGTCCCAGCTGCCGACACGGCACACGCCGCTTCTAAATAAGGCCGCGGCCGAGGTCCTGGGGTTCGCGCTCCACGCACGCTTTGTGGGGACACAATTCAGGCCCTGACACTCTGTTTAGCCCAGAATTTCCGCAGAACTCGGCTCCCTTTGAAAGCGCCGGTGGGAGAGGTGACGAGGGAGGAGGCTCCTGCCGAGCAGGGACGCGGGTCCCCTGAGGCCCTGGGGGTCCCAGGCCTGTCCGAGGGGAGGGGGCTCCCCACTTCCCCAGGGCCTGCTGCCTGCTGCCCGGGGCCCCCGCCCAGGCCCCCCGCCGGCTGAGACGCCCCAGAGTGTGGACGGAGCAGACGTTGGGTCCAGGCGGTCCGTGTCCCAGCTCCTGCCCCCCGGGGCCCGCACCCCCAGGCTCGGGGGCTGGACGTGGCCGGGATCGCACACTGCCGAGCTGGCCATGGAAGCGCCCAGAAGAGACCACAGGCCTGTAGACGGGTCTTCCTCTCCGAGGGCCCCCAGCGGGGCGCACACGCCTCCCGTAGCTCCACCTCCCGGTCGCCGTTCCGTGGCTCCCGGAGGCCAGACAGACCCGGGTTCCAGAACGGATCTCAGAGGACAGTCAATGGCAGCAGCCTCAGCCCCAGGAGCCCTCAGGCCTCGGCTCCGAGTTCCCGATTCTCTGACCTTTGTATGTGCAAAAGGCCCGGGAGGGGGACATGGCCGTGGTGGACAATGAGGCTGCCTGTCCGGGTCTGCTCTCCTGGGGCCTGGCCGTGGCTGTCTGTGCCTGTGGCCGGTGGGGAGGGGCTTGGCACTGTGGCCTGAGGACTGTCCCAGAGAATCCCCAGGCCCCACACACATGTGCGCACACACACACACACACACCTCCCAGCCCCCACCCGCCTGCAGACTCGGTGCCCCCTGCGATCATCACAAGTCACTTCACCCAGGAAAGTGCTCCGGAGGCAAATGGAGTGATTTCTGCCCAAGGCAGCCGCTGGGTAAATGGACCGGCTCTCTGTAAACCACCACAATCAAGGCCGATTTGCTAAGCTGCTTATTGGTCCGCACCAGCTGCCGAGAGCACAAAGGGAACATTTGCCACTGAAATGCCCCCACGCTGAGTCCCCTCCCCACAGCTTCCCACCCCTCCCGCCCCCAGCTCTGTCCTCACCCTCGCCCGGGGCATTTCCCAGCTGCTGTGGGCAGGGGGCAGGGGCAGGGGGCAGGGCAGGGGGCAGGGGTGACGGCTTTATCGAGGAGCAAGCATCTCTGTCCCAGGGACTCTCCCTCCATGGGCTCCAGATGAAACTCTCGCTTTACAAATGAGCCTTCACAGGTCTGCAAGCTCTTCTCCCAAAGGACTGGCACCGGCATAGAGTGTGTGACTGACCCTTGTGCATTTGCATGTGTGTGCACATGTGTGCACGTGTGCGTGCGCATGGGCATGTCACATGTGAGCTGCTCCGGGGAGGGAGGCATGCAGGAGCCAGCCCCGGAGGCAGACGGCAGACAGCTGCAGGCCCAGCTGCGTGGGGGCGGCGGGGGCGGCGAGCAGGACACAGTCGGCAGTTACCGGGTGAGGCGCTTTGTAACGGGAGCTGTCAGAGACCCAGCCAGAGACACTTCCTCTAACCCCCAACCCAACCCCGGCGCTGGCCGCCCAAGGAAATAGAGGGGCCCGTGTGCGGGGGGGACTGTCCCTCAGACACTCGTTCAGGGGCAGAGAGAGACGGGCCCTGGGAAGGAGGAAATCCGCCCGGGGAACACAGACGCAGCCCGGCCGGTGTGGCCCAGGCGCTGAGCGTCGACCTAGGAACCGGGAGGTCATGGTTCCATTCCCGGTCAGGGCACAGGCCTGAGTTGTGGGCTCGATCCCCAGTGTGGGGCGTGCAGGAGGCAGCCGCTCCATCATTTGCTCTCATCATGGATGTTTCTCTCTCTCCTCCTCTCCCTTCCTCTCTAAATGAATAAAGGTATCTATTTAAAGGGGGAAAAGATGCAGACAAAGATACTGACACTCTTTCCGCCATGCTTCCTGGGCCGTGGGACGCCCCCTGTGGGGCGCTCCCTGCAGTTGGTCCAGAGAAGAGCGGAAAGCGGGCGGGACAGGGAGTGACAGATCCCGGACGCTGGGGAGGGCGCAGCGGCGAGCAGTGGGGCCCCGTTCTGTGTGCTGCCCTGATGTCTCAGCAATGCTCCCTCCATGGGGTTTGGGGTTCACAGTAAGTCCCCCCGAAACGTGCCTCTGTGGAACATGGATTGTTTTGAGCTAAAGGCAACCATGGCCCTTCGGGTCTAAGAGAAACGTCTGCCCACTTAACTATCTAGAACCTGAATCGGGCCCTGCCCAGAGTGAGGGATTGAGAAAGATGACCTGTAGGGCTGTGGTCGGCAAACTCATCAGCCCACAGAGCCAAATACCAACAGGACAACAATGCGAGCCACGTTCTTTAAACTTAAACTTCTTCCAACGCCACTTCTTCAAACAGACTCGCCCAGGCTGTGGTATTTTGTGGAAGAGCCGCACTCAAGGGGCCAAAGAGCCGCCTGTGGCTCGCTAGCCGCAGTTTGCCGACCACGGCTCTCAGGTAATCTGTGGGACAGAGAACTCATGTTCACCAATCATCCCACGTGGCCAGAAAGACTCCAGCAATGCCCATCTACTGCCTGCTGAGCCGGAAATGACCTTCAACCCCCATCTCCTCCAACCTGCCCCCTCCCCCCCCAGCAGAAGTGTGGACGTGACGCTGATCTAGAGGGTCACCCCCCTGTCCCCCCCCCCCCCGTTTCCTGCATGTCCTCGTTCTCCATCACCGGAGGCCAAGCCGAGGCCCATCCTGCGTGGAAGGCGGACAGTGGACGGAGGACCTGCATGACCCAGGTCCTTCCCAGGGCCCACTGGACAGCTGTGAAGGCCCGTCTGACTGGCATGGCCACATGGGAAGACCCTTTGACACCCCAGAGGGCGCTGCGGGCAGCATGGGGGGACGGGGGCAGGGCACCCCAGAACTCCGCAGCATCTGCGTCTGACAGGCGCCGAGCTCATGGCTTCCTAATTATTTGCTTCTCTCGGCCGGAAACACCCCACAAATGACAGTAATTATCCAGCCCTGCCTGCCATGACAGTTTCTTCAAAACACGGGAAGACGTTCCTGAATGTTCTCTCGCTAGTCCCATCCCCCTTCCCTCTCCCTCTCCAGCCCCCCTCCCACTCTGCTCCCTCCCATTCCGCCCACCGCTTCCCCGGGCCGCCCTTTCTCTCCTCATGGGCCCCATCACGCCCCAGGAGCAGAACGTCCCAGGAGCAGACGTGGAGCCAGGCACCGAGGGAAAAGCACTGTCCGAGGCTTCCCAGAGGGGACGCTGGGGGGTTTCAGAGGAGCGGGGGAGCCGGCTCCATGGCTCTCAGCTGAGTTCCACAGGACATGAGGAGGGGGCAGCTGTCCTGGGCCTCAGGTCCCCTCTTTTCTGTGCTGAGCTGGGGACCGGACTTCCTACGGGCAGCTCAGCTCCAGGAAGGACAAGGGACGTGGACAGACACACCCACTTTTAACCGGGTTATCTCCTCCCTCGCTGTCGAGCTTTAAGAGTTCTCTGTATGTTTTCGATGACAGTCCTATCAGACAGGGCTTTCGCAAGTGTTGTCTCCTGTCTGTGGCTTGCCGTCACATTCTCTCGACACCCTCTGTCACAGAGCAGAAGTTTTCAATAAAGTCCCGCTGACGCACATTTCTCTCATGGATCGTGTGCCTTTGGTGTCGTATCTAAGAAGTCACTGCCATGCCCTAATTGGTTTGGCTCAGTGGATAGAGCATCGGCCTGTGGACTGAAAGGTCCCAGGTTCAATTCCGGTCAAGGCATGTACCTTGGTTGCAGGCACATCCCCAGTAGGGGGCGTGCAACAGGCAGCTGACCGATGATTCTCATGGATGTTTCTAACTCTATCCCTCTCTCTTCCTCTTGGTAAAAAAGCAATAAAATATATTTTTTTAAAAAGAAAAAGAAACATCGATGGGAGAGAAACATCCATCAACTGTCTCCTGCACACTCCCTATTGGTACATGCCCTTGACTGGAATCGAACCTGGGACCCTTCAGTCCCGCAGGCTGACGCTCTATCCACTGAGCCACACCGGTTTCAGCCCCAGCCACGTTTTGAATGAGGCCTGTGGGGCCTTGGGCAGATGACCCGCTAAGCCTTGGCCAGACAGCTGACGGGTGGCACCTGGGAGATAACACATGCTGTGGCTTTCAGCTGCTGCACGGTGGTGACCCCCTCGCCGCCCACACACACACACACACACACACACACACACAGTCACCGAGAACCCCACACGGGCCCGGGCGGAGAGTCAGCTGAGGGGTGCAAACATGGGGCTCACACAGTTTTCAAAATTTTGCAACGACTGTATGTTCACGGGGCAACTAGAGAAAAGGAGACGCCGCAGGGCTTGCTTTCCAGAGTTCCTTCTCCTCTCACGCCCCCAGGATGCTTCCAACGCACCCGGCCTCCCACCCTCTCCTCCAGACGCCACTCCCAGCGTCCTCCGGTGACAGGGTGTGAGGTTTACCTTCCAGCTGCTTTCCTTCCCGGGAAACCTCAAAGGGACTCCTGTCCCACACCCTCCGGGCAGCCGCCCTGGCCCAATGTTCCCCACATCATTCTACACATCTGGGATCCGAGGCGGCCGTCATGTTCCCAGTCCTCCCACCCCCAGCGCCGGGTGAGTCACAGCCCAACAGGCCCAGGGGGCGGGGGTGTGCACGCACGGGGATCCGCCCACGGTGCGACTGGCTCCCAGGAAGTCACCCCCCCCCCCCCCCCCGGCCCGCCTCCCTCCCTCCCTTCTTCCTCCCATCGCTTTCCCCATCGCGGTCAGCATCTTATAGTTCATGAAGCCTGTTCACACCCCCATTATTTCAGTGGTTTCTTATAAGATCTTGTCCTAGTTCCATTTTGCAGGTGAAAACACTGAGGCATAGGAAAGAAAAAAGCAGCTCAGGTCCTGGGGCAAAAACAACCCCCACAAAACCCTGAGGCTCCCTGCTGATTCCGTGTTACATCATTCTCCTCTTTGTCTGCCCCCCCCCCCCTTCCACCCACACCCGCTCCCGCCCGCTGGCCCCTGCACTTGACTCCCAGGGTGCTCAGACAGGGGGGGAAGAGGGGGCTGTCTCCGAGGCGAGCAGCTCTCCAGGGTCCCAGGGGCCCCTCCCCACCCTGCGAGGCGCTCAGCAAAGAATGAAATGTACCTGTTTGCGGGAGCAGAGTGAAAGGTATTATTAAACCCGGCAACACACAAAGGAAATGTAACTGAACAGAACTGATTATTCCATAATAAAAAAAGGAATGGATTAGAGCTCGCAGCATCCGTCTAGACACATCACTTAGATACCCATGTACTGTTTTAATTAGCGCCATCAAAATTAAGCCTTCTGTAGCCCAAAATGTTATTGTTCCACAAAACAAAAAAATGCATATTCGATAAAGAACAGCACAGCTCCACCCGCCGCTCCCAGGCTGCCGGCATTGACTGGCTTCCCCTTCCGACGGAAATGAATAGCCCACACGCGTCCAAATCACTGCTGCTCCCTGCGTCTCACGGAGGCTCTGCGTTCCCTCCGCCCCCGGGATGTCACGAAAGGCACAATTCGAGTAGAAGTCACACTCAGGACAGAATATGCCTCCGCCAGAAACGGTCCATTTTTAGCCAAAAATAAGTCCAGACTTTTTCCCTGGTTTCATCCTTCAGGAAACTCTCGATGGATATAGGCTCCTGGCTCAATTATATATATAATTGATTTTTTACAGAGAGGAAGGGAGTGGGATAGAGAGTTAGAAACTTCGATCAGCTGCCTCCTGCACACCTCCTACTGGGGATGCGCCTGCAACCCAGGTACATGCCCTTGACTGTAATCGAACCTGGGACCTTTCAGTCTGCAGGCCAGCACTTTATCCACTGAGCCAAAAAGGTCAGGGCCATATATATTTAACCTGTGACATCCCGGTCTAAGGCTTCACCAAACCCAGACAGGGTCCAGCAGTTAGATGACAAAATGCCTGTGTCCGGAGCTTAGAGGAGGAGTAAGAAATGGTGGGCCTTGAAAATGACTTCAGGTTTTCTCACTGCGCAGAATATAGTCAAACTCTGCTGCAGTTAAATATTTAACCGTTGTTCTCCCTGCCTGATCAACAATAATAATCTGCTTCGTGTTGATATTTACTGCTGTGCTGTTGACAATTACCTGGAAGAGAAGTTGGGGTGCTTCACTGGGCTGGAAAGAGTTTAGTACATCAGAAAGCAGGTCTAATGAAGCAAGTTTATTCTATATCTATAAAAGGCTCAGTTGACTCGCACATGGGGGCGATACATATAAAGCTCTCGTTGGCAATAATCCCACACTTGTGTTTCCATCTGTCATTGTCGATCATGAATTTGGTTGACACGTCTATTATAGAGAAAGGGTGAATAGCAATATTAAAATATTTCTTCTAATCAATTTCCTTTCAGTGTGCACAAATTTGTGCACCGGGCCACTAGTATTAGAATAAATGCTCGTATGATTCAACCCTGTCTCTGCTTAATCCGCTCAAGCAGTGGCAGGCACCCATTGGCTGTCCGGTTATACGCTGATGTTTTCTATTACATAATCTGTGCCATACTTATTGTCACCATGTGTGATGTACTCTGGTATTTCCTATTACACTCTGTGCTACCTCAGGAAGAAATGCTGGCAATACCCAATAAACTCACCGCACAACCAATCAACTATTGAGCAATGACCTGAGGTCCAAAAACTCCAGACCGCCCAGGATTGACTGGGCTCCCTGAGGTCTGTTTCCAGCTTCCCCCCCTGAGTTTCAGGCCTACCAGCCTGCCCCTAAACCACGTGCCTTCCTCTGCATGGGCTGCCCTCTCCCAAGTGAGGCGGGCGCACCAGGTGAGGCGGGTGCACCAGGTGAGGCGGGCACATCAGGTGAGGCGGGCACACCAGGTGAGGGCTCCAGACCTGCAGGCTGGGCCTCAGCGTGCGCTCTCCCAGAGGCCAGTGTCTCCAGGGTTGCTGAGCCACCAGGGTACCTGGAACTCCTGGCTCCCGCGGACCGTGGACCCCGTGACTGTCCCGTGGGGTGGCTGGGGAGCTCCACCTGCTGAGGGGTCGCCATCACACCCCCAAAAGCAAACACCATTTCTTGGCATAATGCAGCCTCGCTCTTCCTGTCTCTTCTCAGGCTTCCAAGCCTGTGGACCACCCCTCAGCGCCCCCTGTAGGGAAATTCGAGAACACCGCTTCTTACACAGACCTCTCTGCTATGCTGATCACTGCAATCATTAGTTATAAAAAATGCATTCTCTACTAGAGCATGAACCCACTACCAAACCTGGGTGTGAGTGTGAGTGTGAGTGTGTGCGTGCTTGCCATTGGAGCCCAATGGATACTTGAAGAAATGCTGGAATTAATGGGTGTTTCTAAGCCCGGTTAGCCTAGATCTGTGGTCGGCAAACTGCGGCTCGCGAGCCACATGCGGCTCTTTGGTCCCTCGAGTGTGGCTCTTCCACAAAATACCACGGCCTGGGTCAGTCTATTTTGAAGAAGAAATTCAGGTTTAAAAAATTTGGCTCTCAAAAGAAATTTGATCGTTGTACTGTTGATATTTGGCTCTGTGGTCTAATGAGTTTGCCGACCACTGGCCTAGATTAAGACACAGTCGGAACTGGCCTCTGTCGGTATGAGGGATCCACTGAGGACAGGGAGATGGAGTAAAGGAGCAGGGGCTGGAGGGTGAGCAGGGGTGGTGGGGCGGGGACACTAGATTGGAGAGGAGAGGGCCTCGGAGCCAGGTGGGCCTCGGCTCAAGCCCCAGCTGCACCACGACCAGCTGTGTGACCAGGGCCTGGAGGGGAAATGGTGGGCCGTGGCCGCAGGCCGCTGGGCGCCCACTGGCTTTGCCACCTGCTGGCTGAGTGGCCTTGGCAGGTCACCTGCCATCCTGTTTCCTCAGAGAGATGCTGGGGGGCTCAACGAGCCTGCGGAGCATCGGGAAAGCGCCTGGCTCAGGATGCATTCCTCACGGCCAGTCATAAAACTTACAATGCATGATACTGCTGCTCAACCTTCCTGAACCTCAACTCCTTCCTCTGTAGTAACAGGATACACGTTTATTTTAAATGAAAAGGAAATACAATGTGTAAGATGAAGTTTCACTGAACAATACTTACTTAGCCTGAAGTATTCTAATACGATACGATCTCATTAAAGAAAAGTATTGTCTGCCCTCACCGGTGTGGCCCAGTGGATGGAACATCTGCCTGTGGCCTTGGTTGCGGGCACATCCCCAGTAGGAGGTGTGCTGGAGGCAGCTGATGGATGTTTCTCTCTCATCGATGTTTCTGACTCTCTATCCCTCTCCCTTCCTCTCTGTAAAAAATCAATAAAATATATATTTAAAAAAATAAAAGAAAGAAAAAGCAGAGGGTCTGGGCTCTGCTCTTCCCTGCGACCCAGGGTAAGTCCCAGCTCTCCCACCAGGCCGGCCGCATGTCCTCCCGGTGCAGGGTGGGCCTGTGCAGGGTGGGCCTGTGCAGGGTGGGCCTGTGCAGGGTGCGGTGAGGGTGGCCAGTGCCGGCCAGGCAGGCCCGGGGACCGGGCGCAGGAGCGCCCCCGAAGGGCTTTCTCAGGCAGGTTTTTCCTGCGGAGCAACAGGCAACCGCGGTCTTCACCAGCGTCCTCCCTCAGGGAAACTTCCCTGCCGGGCCCTGCGCCCGCTGCGCCGGGAGGGAGGGGCGGGCCGGCGGGGAGGGGCGGGGGCGCAGCTGTGCCGCCCGCGCGGGGCTGAGCGCTCCGGCTCCAGGCAGCCGCCTGCGGATCTCACCGGAGAGGAACCGATCTCCCCGGAGAGGGGCCGATCACCCCGGAGAGGGGCCGGATCTCACCGGAGAGGGGCCGATCACCCCGGAGAGGGGCCGATCTCACCGGAGAGGGGCCGATCACCCCGGAGAGGGGCCGGATCTCACCGGAGAGGGGCCGATCACCCCGGAGAGGGGCCGGATCTCACCGGAGAGGGGCCGATCACCCCGGAGAGGGGCCGATCTCACCGGAGAGGGGCCGATCTCACCGGGAAAGGGGCCGATCTCCCCGGAGAGGGGCCGATCACCCCGGAGAGGGGCCGATCTCACCGGGAGAGGGGCCGATCTCACCGGGAAAGGGGCCGGATCTCACCGGAGAGGGGCCGATCACCCCGGAGAGGGGCCGATCTCCCCGGAGAGGGGCCGCGGGAGGGCTCCTGACGTCAGGCGGGGCTCCTATTGTGCTGGAGCGGCGCGGAGCGGCCAAGTTCCTCTCCAGCTCCTGGCGGACTGCGCGGCCGGCGCGGGGGCTCCGGGGACCGCTAGGCGCTGTCCGCGCGCCCCGGGGAGGCGGACCTGCCCCCCACCACCCAGGACACCCCGCTTCTGCCGGAAGCCGAGCCCCGGGGCCCGATCGCGCCGCGCGGAGAGCCGAGGTGAGCGCCCGCGGGGGGCCGGAGGCAGCCGGAGCCCCCCGCCGCCCACGCGCCCCGGCGCCGCCCGCCCGGATGCCCGCCCGGTGCCAGCCTCCCCCGCGGCGCGCCCCCGCCGGCGGCTCCCCGCTGTGACCGCCCTCCCTCCGGCGCCGCCGGGGCTTCCCCGGGAGGAGAGAGCCGCGCGCACCGGCGGGACCGGCGGAGCCCGGGGCGCGGGGCCCGGAGCATGGACGCAGCCGGGAGCGTGGACAGGGCCGGGAGCGTGGACCGGGCCGGGAGCATGGACGGAGCCGGGAGCGTGGACAGGGCCGGGAGCGTGGACCGGGCCGGGAGCGTGGACCGGGCCGGGAGCATGGACGGGGTGGACACAGCCGCCGCAGCGCGCAGCCCCCCGGAGGAGCCGGGCGGCCGGGGGCCCCGCGCCGGCGGCGGGGACGCGGAGATCGTGGTGAACGTGGGCGGCGTGCGGCAGGTGCTGGACGGCGGCCTGCTGAGCCGCTACCCGGAGACGCGGCTGGCCGAGCTGCTGGGCTGCCTGGCCGGCGGCTACGACCGCATCTTCTCGCTCTGCGACGACTACGACCCGGGCCGCCGCGAGTTCTACTTCGACCGCGACCCCGACGCCTTCCGCTGCGTGGCCGAGCTGTACCACCTGGGCGAGGTGCACATCAAGAAGGGCCTCTGCCCCATCTGCTTCAAGGGCGAGATGGACTTCTGGAAGGTGGACCTCAAGTTCCTGGACCCGTGCTGCCGCGGCCACCTGCGCGAGAAGCGCGAGGAGCTGGAGGAGATCGCGCGCCGCGTGCGCCTCCTGCTGGACGACCTGGGCCTGGACGCGGCGGCGGGGCCCGGGGCCGGGGGCGCGGGCCGCGGGCGCCGCTGGCAGCAGCGCGTCTGGCGCTTCCTGGAGAAGCCGGGCTCCTCGCGGCCGGCGCGCGCCGTGGCCGTGCTGTCCTTCCTGCTCATCCTGCTGTCCTCCGTGGTGCTGTGCGCCGGCACCGTGCCCGAGCTGCAGGTGCCGGACGCCGGCGGCGGCCGCGTGGAGCACCCGGTGCTGGAGAGCGTGGAGACGGCCTGCATCGGCTGGTTCACGCTCGAGTACCTGCTGCGCCTGCTCGCCTCCCCGGACAAGCTGCGCTTCGCGCTGTCCTTCATGAACGTGGTGGACGTGCTGGCCATCCTGCCCTTCTACGTGAGCCTCACGCTCACGCACCTGGGCGCGCGCGTCATGGAGCTGGCCAAGGTGCAGCAGGCCGTGCAGGCGCTGCGCATCCTGCGCGTGGCCCGCGTCTTCAAGCTGGCGCGCCACTCCTCCGGCCTGCAGACGCTCACCTACGCGCTCAAGCGCAGCTGCAAGGAGCTGGGCCTGCTGCTCATGTACCTGGCCGTGGGCATCTTCGTCTTCTCCGCCCTGGGCTACACCATGGAGCAGGGCCACCCCGAGACGCTCTTCAAGAGCATCCCGCAGTCCTTCTGGTGGGCCATCATCACCATGACCACCGTGGGCTACGGCGACATCTACCCCAAGACCACGCTGGGCAAGCTCAACGCCGCCATCAGCTTCCTGTGCGGCGTCATCGCCATCGCCCTGCCCATCCACCCCATCATCAACAACTTCGTCCGCTACTACAACAAGCAGCGGGTGCTGGAGACCGCCGCCAAGCACGAGCTGGAGCTCCTGGAGCTCACCGCGGGCGCCGGCCCGGGCGGGGGCGGGGGCGAGGCCGAGGCCCCGGGCGCCCGCGGGGACCCGGACAGCCCCCCGCCGGAGCCCGCCGCCGCCGAGGCCGAGGCCGCCGCCCCGGGCGCGGAGGGGGCCTGGGGCGGCCGGCTGCGCGGCTCCCACAGCGACACCGTCATCCCCCTGCTGACCCAGGAGAAGCCGCACAGGACCCGGCTCCAGAGCTGCAAGTGAGCGGGCCGGCTGGGCGGGCGGACGGAGCTGTGACTGTCCCTCCCCCACCCCCTGAGCGAACCCCGAAGGCCCCTGGGCGCCTGCCCGGGGCTGGGAGAGACCCTCTGTGTGGCCGGCAGTCCGGAGCCGGGGAGCCAGCGGCGGGAGGGGGGCCAGGAGCCGCGGCAGGAGGGTGGTGGAGGCTGTCTCCCGGGCTGGCGGGCGGGGCGGGCAGGCGGCGGGGACCCTGGGCCTTCCGTTCTGTATCTCTTTCAATAAAGCCCGCTCTGTGCACCCACGTGTGGCCGGCTCTCTCTCAGGCCGGGGGTCCTCAGCCCTGCCCCCCCCCAGGTGTGGGTGGCTCAGGCATGGCCGGTGCCAGGCCCGGTGCCAGGCCCGGGGTAGGCATGCAGGCCGGGGGGTGTTCTCGGTTGGGAGCTAAGTGCAGGAGGGATGGCACGCAGGGCTCGGTGCCAGGAGCCTCGCCACAGTCCCGGCGGCTCTGTGCCTGCGGCTGCCGATTCCTTCTGAGAAGCCGGCTCCCGGCCCGCCCGGGAGGGCGAGGGCACCGAGCGGGGCCCAGCCGGCAGCGTGGCTACCACGGATGTACGACCTGCGAGAGCCCTTTCCACAGCTTCCTCCCATTCCCTCCAGCAACCCTGCTGGACAGGTGTCCCATTTTACAGGTAGAGAAACTGAGGCCGAAGGGCGCACCAAGGAGGGAGCCAATCCCAGACCTGACGATCCCAAAGCCCAAGCACCGTCTCTCTTTTTTAAAATAGGGGTGTGGTTTTTTTAAATTGATTTTGGAGCTGGAGGAAGGGAGAGGGCTACAAACATTGATGTGAGAGTGTCCGGGGTTGGGAGGGTGGCCCCCGATGCTGCTTCCTGTATGCCCCCTACTGGGGATCGAGCCTGAATCGAACCGGTGACCTCTTGGTTCATAGGCCGATGCTCAACCACTGAGCCACACTGGCCGGGCCACGCACTCTCTCCCACACCAGGCGCGTGAGGGGGGGATGGTCTGCGGGAAGCGCTGAGCCTCCCTGGATGGCCACGCCTGCCCTGAGGTCCTCCCTCCTCCCACCAGCACCTCTGAGGGAGCAGGTGGACCAGCCTGCGCCTGCCCAGGTGGCCCCTGCCAGCTGGGGTGGGGAGCCCCAGGGAAAGAGACAGACAGACCTGGGTCTGACACTAGGAAGTGATGTCTGAGGTCCTTCTAGCTCAAACATTTTCCTCTCCTCTCCCCTCTCCCACCGCCCCTTAGCCGTGTGTGTGGTCTGAGGCCGGTGGATTCAGCTCTCTGCCCTTCGTTCTGAGCACCTATAAGATGGGGCTATAGACACACCCTCAGAGGACCGAGGCTGGCATGGGGCCTGGCCCCGAGGACCTGCTCAGGAGGCGGCGGCCATTGCTGTGACTCTGGGCTGCTCACTCCGGCCTCCTCCGTCTGGGCTGGGCACGCGGGGGGGGGGAGGGGGGGCAGGGCGTGGCCATGCTGGCCTGGTCAAAGGCGGTCCCCTTGGCCCAGAGCTGGCCCCAACAGCCCCCTTTCCTGGGCTCCCACCTCCAGGAACCCGAGCTCTGTCCTCCTTCCCCGCTGGGCGGCTGGTGCAGAGCGAGCAGCCTGGGGGGATGGGGGCCTGGGGGGATGGGGGCCTCGGGGGGATGGGGGCCAGGGGGATGGGGGCTTGGGGGGATGGGGGGTATGGGGGGTGGGGGCCGGGGGGATGGGGGCCGGGGGGGTGGGGGCCAGGGGGATGGGGGCCTGGGGGGGATGGGGGCCGGGGGGGGGTGGGGGCCGGGGGGATGGGGGCCGGGGGGGATGGGGGCCGGGGGGGGTAGGGGCCTGGGGGGATGGGGGCCAGGGGGGGTGGGGGCCTGGGGGGATGGGGGCCTGGGGGGATGGGGGCCTGGGGGGGATGGGGGGGATGGAGGGATGGGGGCCGGGGGGGATGGGGGGGATGGAGGGATGGGGGCCTGGGGGGATGGGGGCCTGGGGGGGATGGGGGCCGGGGGGGATGGGGGCCTGGGGGGGATGGGGGCCTGGGGGGGATGGGGGCCGGGGGGGATGGGGGCCGGGGGGATGGGGGCCTCGGGGGGTGGGGGCCGGGGGGGTGGGGGCCGGGGGGATGGGGGCCTGGGGGGGTGGGGGCCGGGGGGCATGGGGGGGATGGGGGGGATGGGGGCCGGGGGGATGGGGGCCGGGGGGGTGGGGGCCGGGGGGGGTGGGGGCCGGGGGGATGGGGGCCTGGGGGGGTGGGGGCCGGGGGGCATGGGGGGGATGGGGGGGATGGGGGCCGGGGGGATGGGGGCCGGGGGGGTGGGGGCCGGGGGGCATGGGGGGGATGGGGGGGGTGGGGGCCTTGGGGGGGTGGGGGCCTTGGGGGGATGGGGGCCTTGGGGGGATGGGAGCCTGGGGGGGTGGGGGCCGGGGGGGATGGGGGCCTTGGGGGGATGGGGGCCTAAGGGGGTGGGGGCCGGGGGGGTGGGGGCCTTGGGGGGGTGGGGGCCTGGGGGGGTGGGGGCCGGGGGATGGGGGCCGGGGGGGATGGGGGCCGGGGGGGGGGCCGGGGGGGATGGGGGCCTGGGGGGGGTGGGGGCCTTGGGGGGATGGGGGCCTTGGGGGGATGGGGGCCGGGGGGGATGGGGGCCGGGGGGATGGGGGCCTGGGGGGGTGGGGGCCTTGGGGGGGTGGGGGCCGGGGGGGTGGGGGCCTGGGGGGGTGGGGGCCGGGGGGGTGGGGGCCGGGGGGGGTGGGGGCCGGGGGGGTGGGGGCCGGGGGGGATGGGGGCCGGGGGGGATGGGGGCCGGGGGGGATGGGGGCCGGGGGGGGGGGCCGGGGGGGATGGGGGCCTGGGGGGATGGGGGGTATGGGGGATGGGGGCCGGGGGGGGTGGGGGCCTTGGGGGGATGGGGGCCTTGGGGGGATGGGGGCCGGGGGGGGGGCCGGGGGGGATGGGGGCCTGGGGGGGGTGGGGGCCTTGGGGGGATGGGGGCCTTGGGGGGATGGGGGCCGGGGGGGATGGGGGCCGGGGGGGGGGCCGGGGGGGATGGGGGCCTGGGGGGGTGGGGGCCTTGGGGGAATGGGGGCCTTGGGGGGATGGGGGCCGGGGGGGATGGGGGCCGGGGGATGGGGGCCTGGGGGGGTGGGGGGGAAGGGGGGGATGGAGGGATGGGGGCCGGGGGGGGTGGGGGCCTGGGGGGGATGGGGGCCGGGGGGGATGGGGGCCGGGGGGATGGGGGCCTGGGGGGGTGGGGGGGAAGGGGGGGATGGAGGGATGGGGGCCGGGGGGGTGGGGGCCTGGGGGGGTGGGGGCCGGGGGGGTGGGGGCCTGGGGGGGATGGGGGCCGGGGGGGATGGGGGCCTGGGGGGGATGGGGGCCGGGGGGGGTAGGGGCCGGGGGGATGGGGGCCGGGGGGGATGGGGGCCTGGGGGGGTGGGTGGGATGGGGGGGATGGAGGGATGGGGGCCGGGGGGTGGGGGCCGGGGGGATGGGGGCCGGGGGGGATGGGGGCCGGGGGGGGTGGGGGCCTGGGGGGGGTGGGGGCCTTGGGGGGGTGGGGGCCTGGGGGGGTGGGGGCCGGGGGGGTGGGGGCCGGGGGGGGGTGGGGGCCGGGGGGGGTGGGGGCTGGGGAGGATGGTCCCGGTCTGCAGCCCCCGGGCAGGGCAGGGCCGTCTCTGGGCCCGGCTTCCCAGGTGCGTGAAGAGGAGGATCCTGGGTTCCCACCAGGCCGGCCCTCCCGGGGTGCCAAAGCCCGGGCTGTGGGCTTGTGCTGGCACTCCAGGGGTGCGGGTGGGGGGTCATGCTGGAGGGGCCTAGGAGGGGGGTCTTGGGAGAGTCAGGGCCGCCCTTGTGGGGTGCGAGACCCTGAGCCAATGTTATGCACCCCCCCCCCCCCCCACACACACACACACGTGTTTCTCCAGGGAGATGCTGGGTCCGGGGCCAGGGAACGCAGAGGAAGGAGAGGGTCCGAGAGGGGCCTGTTTCGTGGGCTCAGTGCGGCCTGCTGAGTGGGTGTGCAGCCTCTCCTTGTCCCCCTGCCCAGAGGCCTAGGGAAGCTGAGCTTCGGGCTCTGAGCGGGAGGAGAGGGGAGGGGAAGGGAGAGGAGGGGAGGGGAGGAGAGGGGAGGGGAAGGGAGGAGAGAGGAGGGAAGGGGAGGGAAGGGGAAGGGAGGAGAGGGGAGGGGAGGAGAGGGGAGGGGAAGGGAGAGGAGGGGAGGAAAGGGGAGGGAAGGGGGCTGGGGGCAGGGGCAGGGCGGCTAGAGAGAGAGGCCGGGAGGCCCCTTCCCTGCTGCTCTCGGGGGGCGGGGGGGGGCGGGGGGGCGGGGTGTGTGTGTCAGGAGGTGTCTTTCCAGCCGCACAGCATCCCGGAGCCCAGAGTGAGGTTTGCGGCGTGCCCTGCAGGAGGGCCGCTCGGGGCAGGTCCCCAGGACCCGGAGTGTCTTTAAGGAGAGGAGGGAGGGAAGCGGGTTCTTCGGACCAGACGCTGAGGCCGCTCGGAGTCAGGGCGCAGCCTGGCCGCTGAGGAGGTGTCTGGAGCCCGAACCCCGCCAGCTGGGTCTGGAGGTACCGCCTCCAGCAAGGAGAGGCCCCCAGTGTCTGCAGGAGGAGGCAGGGCCTCGGGCAGAGAGACGCCGCTCACACAGCCCGGCCCAGCCCGGCGGTGCGATCCTGACCCAGCCTCCGTCCACCCGCCCGCCCGCTGACCTCGCAGGCCTGCGTGAGGATGCGAGGGGGTGTGGGCCGCTCTGTGGGCCCTGGATTCGCACCTGATTGTGGATGAGGCTTTGTCAGCTCACCCCGCACTGGCCCTGCCCTCTCCCACCCCTTCCCCTGAGCGGAACACTGCCCCGCCTGTCTCACCCAGACCCTCGGCCCTGGGCCTCCTTGTGTGATGTGTGCATTTTAGTCTTTTCCGGCAGCTTCTCATGCATATTCAAACCCCGCGTTCTGGGCGTGAGCAAGTGCTTGCTGCGCGGGTGACTGATCTGAAAATAGCCCCGCATGAGGCTGCCACGTGCTCCCACCCCCTCCGCCACCTCCTCACTCCCCCACCTCCTCACGCCCCCACAGCCAGGTTGGGCCAAAGATCTGCACACAATCCATCCGCGAGGACTGATGGCAACTCACTGCTGGGGCTCGAGGAGTCCTCCCTCTGGGATTCTTGTTGTTGCTTTTAAAATACATGTTCATTGATTTCAGGGAGGAAGAGAGAGGGAGAGAGAGATGGAAACATCAATGATAAGAGAGAATCATTCGTCAGCTGCCTGACCGGGAATCAAACCCAGGACCCTTCACCCTGCAGCCTGCAGGTGGACGCTCTATCCACTGAGCCAAACCGGCCGGGGCTCCCCTCGGTTTTGGTTTTCCTTTGAGTCTGGAGCCCGGGCCTCTGCTCAGCATCCTTTCTGCAGGTGACCGGGCGTCAGGAGGGGGACCTCGGGGAGGCCGAGCGTGTCCCTGAGCTCCGGACAGTGCCGCTCCTGCCTCTGAGCGCGGGACTCAGGCCACCAGCCTCCTCCGGAAGCCGCCCCGGCTGGCACTGCCCGAAGATGCCCACAGGGGGCGCTGACGGTAAGGGGGCAGGGAGGGAGCAGGCTTCCCGCTCCAAGTCCGCCTGCCCCTCCTCCCAGTGCGGGCTGGGCACCCGGAGGCCGATGCAGCCTGAGGGGCCCTGGTCCCGTCAGCGGAGACATGTCCTGCCCACCAGGTTCCGGGGTGTGAGCCGGGCAAAGGCCCCCCACACACAGGAGGGGGTGCAGGCGGCAGTCGCAGCGAGCTGCCCTCCCCCCAGCTGTGTGCGGCCAGTGGAGGCTGCTGGGCGGTCTTATTAGGGTGACACCTTCCTCTCATCAGGAGAGCTTTGGGGAGAGCTATTTCCAGGCCTTTGAAGACACACATTCGTAAACCCTCATGTATGGCCTGCAATGGCAGCTAAATGGAGTGTCTTCCGCGGCCTGAGGAACAGGCGGTGGTAACGGCCGGGAGCAGCCCTGTCCCCTCTGTCCCCGCGGCATCGAAAGCCGGGGCGGCTGTGCGATTGACGGCTGGACCAGCGACCCGGGGACCAGCGACAGGCGGCCCAGCCCCCGGCCGGGTCTGCTCCCGCTGCCAGGAGCCGCCGGGAGGGCGGACCGTGGGGACAGACATGGAGGGAGCCGGGTGCCCGCAGGACCCGAGAGCCCTGGCCTTCCGGACCCCCCTGCGTCTTTCTTCCCGCCTCCTGAGCTGCTGGGAGGGGCACCCCCGCTGCGGCTCTGACACCGAGCCTCCCACGGGCAGAACAAGTCCGTGAAGAGCGTGTGCTCGGTGATTACATGGCTGTTGAGGAACCTCAGCAGTAATTAGTTTCCCAAAGATAGCAGCCCCCCGGAGCGCTGAGACGGAGATGCCTGCAGCAGCCTTTCCCAATGAGCACCGCTCCCCGCTCCCGCTCCCCACTCCCGCTCCCCGCTCCCTACTCCCCACTCTCCGCAGGGCCTCCCTGGGCCACTCCACCGCAGCCTGAGGCCAGGGCTCGGCTGCTCACCATCTATCAGGCTGCCCACTGCTCTTTCTCGTCTCTCGTCTGTCCATCCACTAAGCAGCCGTCACCGTTTCCCCTTCACCTCGTGTCTGCCATGCAACCTTGCACGCTCACCAACCCCCGGCGGGGGTGGGGGGAGGGTACATTGGGGTGCCTCACGGATATGGGGTGTTTCCGGTGAACCTCGGGCCCTGCGAGTAGGAGGCAGTGTGAGTGCCGAGTCTGGTCCCCTACCCCCGCGGGGTCTGTGTGAGGATGAACTCACCCTGAAGGCCACGGCGGACCTAAAGCAGGGGCGTGACAAGGGTGAAAGGAAACCTTCCAAATAGGGCGGGAGGCCGGAAAGTGGCAGAGGAAGGGGGGGTCTGCATAGACGCCCCGCTGGCCTCACTCCCTGCCCCCCCACAGCGGGGCGGCACAGGCTGAGAGTGAGGGGAGCCCAGCCCTGGTGGGCATCCCAGCGACTGTGGGTCACGGAAGGCATCACGTACAGGTGGCCCCAGAAAATAATTTTAAAAACATTTTTCTGACTATGAAAGTATTTTGCATTTAGTAAGGAAAAAAATAAGAAAAGTGTAAGAAAGTAGAACCACATGGGCAGCTGCTGTTCACACGTGGCTTCTCCCTCGTGCACAGCTGTCGACGTAATGTTCCCGCGTGTATTTTACATAAACTCCTAACGCACGGCCGGAGTGCCCGTATGTATAAACACACTCCCGGTTGCACTGGCAGAGACCTTGCTTTGAATCCAGACTGCCCCGGCCTCGGAGCTGCTGCGCTGAGCCCGGGTCCTGCTGGGTCCGCTGTTCCCTTGTCAGCTTCTGGGTTGAGGGCGGAGGCACAGGACTGGCCCACGGACACCAGGCAACAGGCTGGCTTCTCCCGCCAAGCCCCATCGGAGTCAGCTCCCCACGTGGCGTGGCTCCATCAGGTTCGGGGGTGCGGGGACCTCGGCTGCATAAACCAAAGCTGAGCTTCAAACAACAGAGCAGAGGGTCCCGGCCAGCCCTGGGCCGGGGAGGGAGACCTCCATCCCCATGAGCCACGTTCACTGCACTGAGTGGCCGGACGCACACGCTCCCAGCAGAGGGCCACGTGAGTTCCAGCCGCACTCACCGCTGAGCATAAAAAGCCCATAAATATTAGGGAAAACCATTGCTCGACATCTGTGTGACCTGGAGGTGACAAGAGACTTTTAAAATGTGATTCTGAAGGTGGGAACCGTCAGAGATGAAAGGGACAGACTTGGTCACGAAGAAGAGAGAACAGCCCCCCTCCTAAGCCGGCCATAAATACCTCCAAAGCCAGCGGCAGCCCGGAGGTGTATTTATAACCGCGAGGCTGGCGCGAGGCTCCACAATGGTGACTTAGAAGCAGCTGTGAAAAACCAATAGAAAAGACAGAAATACTGCAGGAAAATGACAAAAAGACACAGAAACATCTCACGCAAAAAAGAAGTACAATCAGCTGACATGTGAGCAAACGTTCTCCTGCGGGTTCACCTAAGACTCCCCGAAGGAAGCACTGCTCTGGCGTAGTCTTCACTGGTGAGCCATGGTGCCGGGCACTGGCATTCACCACTCCCGGGCATATAAACAAATGCAATGTTTATGGAGGCATTGCGGCGATGTATTTTTTAAAAATCTTTTTTTTTTAATATATTTTATTGATTTTTTACAGAGAGGAAGAGAGAGGGATAGAGAGCTAGAAACATTGATGAGAGAGAATCATCGATCAGCTGCCTCTTGCACACCCCCTACTGAGGATGTGCCCGCAACCAAGGTGCATGCCCTTGACCGGAATCGAACCCGGGACCCCTCAGTCCGCAGGCTGACGCTCTATCCACTGAGCCAAACCGGTCCCGGATATTTTTTAAAAATCTTAATGTTTGCATATCCTTTGATCCCAGCAATTCCGCCTCCGGGAACTATTCCAAGGAAGTAACCACGAATATATGCGAAGACGTAGCCTTATTCCTAACAGCCTCGTTCACCAAAGCAAAAGAGTTCACAGTTTTTAGAAGATTGATTTAGTCCTGCCTGGTGTGGCTCAGGTGGCTGAGCATCGTCGTCTCATGCAAAAGGTCGCTGGTTTGATTCCGGGTCAAGGCACACATCTGGCTGCCAACTCAATTCCCAGCGGGTGGCTGCAGGCAGCAGCCCATGGGTGTTTCTCTCCCTTTCCCTTTCTCTCTAAAACCAATAAAAACATACATTTTTAAAAAGAGACAAAATATAGAGTGGAATGCCAATGGGCTGCCTCCTGCACACCCCCTACCAAGCACCCTGACCAGGAATGGAACCAGCAGCCTCTAGGTGTGCAGGACCCCGCCCCGCCAGCCCGCCCCACCGGCCCACAGGCCAGGGCAGCGGTTCATTCCGTTTTGGGGCCGAGGAATATCCTATTGTGTCTACGGACCACGTTCTGTTAATTCATGGTTACTTCCTTGGAATAGTTCCTGGAGATGGAATTACTGGGATCGAAGGATATGCAAACATTTGGGTCTCCTGGAGGCTCCATCTTCCCGGCCCCCTCCCCCCAGATCCTCACAACAGTCCCCCCCTGACCCCAGCCAGCACGAGCAAGTCTCTCCTCTGCAGGGAAAAGAACAGCCCGGCCGGCGTGGCGCTGGGGTTGAGTATTGATCTAGGAACCAGGAGGTCACGGTTCAGTTCCCGGTCAGGGCACAGGCCTGGGCTGCGGGCTCGATTCCCAGCCTGGTGCGTGCAGGAGGCAGCCGATCCATGATTCTCTCTCATCGTGGATGTGTCTACCCATCTTTCCCTCTCCCTTCCTCTCTGAAGTAAGAAAAAAAAAAAAAAAAAAAAAAAAAAAAAAAATATATATATATATATATATATATATATATATATATATATATATATATATTTAAATATAATTAGAAAATAAAGGAAAGAACACAGATGGTAAACTTTTTACCATTTCCTCCTCCTTTTCCTATCATCCCTTCCACGGAGCTAGCTCTCCTTGGGGCTTTTCCTTTCCGTGTTATCACCCCAATCCAGAGAACTCCTCGGGCCCCATTGTCCCGGCTCACTTGCTATTTGGGGCTATTTTTAAACGAATCTATTAAACCTGAGACAATTAGCATCACTCCGAGAGGTCCTCCCTCCTTGAGAGAGAGCCGTTAGCCTCCCTCAGCCGCGGGCTCGTTAGGAAACTCATCAGCGAGGCCCGACCAGGGGGCCCTTTGCATCTGCCCAAGTCACGGACGCTGAGCACACCCCCTCCCCTCCGCAGCCCCGCACCGGAGCCGCACTGCGCACACGGCGGCGTTCCCGGGAGGACACGGCGTTTGAGCACCTCCTCCGCAGGCACGGAGAGCTGTGCCCGCGCCTGACCAAGCCCGGGGGAGGCTCTGGGCGCGGAGGCACCGGCCGTGCGGCTGTGCGCCCTTTCCGAACTGGAATGATGCTCCAGTGGGCGGGCCGGCGCGGCCTTAGAACACGGGGTGCGGCCTGGACGGTGGCGGGGGCTTTGGAGGCAGAGGCTGTGGAGGGTGGGGGCAGGACAGCCGTCTCTGAAGTCACCCCCCGCGGGCTGGCTCCCGGCTCCCGGCTGCGTGGGACCGGCTCCTGGAATAGCTCCCCAGCTGGTCCCGCTCTAGATGGAAGGCAGCTTAAAGGGAGTTAGAATACCGGCAGGTTCCGCCTGGAGCTCACATGCCTCCTCCCGCCCCTGGGATGAGGCGGGGGAGGCAAGGGGGAGGCTGGGAAAAGGCTGGATGTTTAGGGCCTCTCCCCCGGCCCCCTGTCCCGCTCCCCTCCCCCACTGGGCCCTGCTCTGCACACGAGGTCCTCCATGGGCACGGGCACTGACACGCTTTGTCCCACATAACCCTCCTCCCTGCGTGGCACCCCGCTTTCTGGATGGAGAAACGGAGGCCCAGGGCGAAGAGAGGGCTCGGCCGAGGGCACCGAGCTAACGGTGACAGAAGCAGCACTCAAGTCCAAGTTCCTGGGCTCAGAGCGTCCCTGTCCATCTGGCCAAGCCGCGGGCAGCATCAGGCAGCGACCGGCACGTCCAGGACGATAAAACGTGCTTAAAGGAGCGACGTGGGAGGGCTGGCCACCAGCGCCTCCCCGTCAGCACCCGGCGTCCTTACAGGAGACGAGGCGCCCTCTCTGGGCTCACAGCTGCCCCGGCAGCGTTCCTTAGGGTGGCTTTCCTGCGTCTGGGGTTCATGTCTGGGCTCTGGGTGCGGATGTCACTAACGCCCAGCGGGCACCCACACCTTTGCCCAGGGCAGGGCAGTGAGCTGGCCAGGTGCGTCCCCGGGCCCAGGGAGTCCGCCCCCGGGGGCGGGGCTGTCCTCAGAGGCCACAGCGAGGGGAGGGTCCTCAGGGGGCCTCTGCCCCGAGCTTTTGGGGTGCGCTTCGAAAGCCCCTGCCCTCAGGACCTCAGTGACCTCGGCTCTGAGCTCCTTCCTCCAGCCTGCCGGTCGCAGGTGACGATCCCCAACTCTGAGCGATGGTCGCCCTCGGTCCTCAGAGGCACCCCTCCCCCCGCCCCGGCCCAGGGGCCTGGGTCTGCTTCCTCCATGACTCTTGCCTGTTACTTTCAAGCAGTCAGAGCCGGGTTTTTAATTTACCTGGCTTCACACATATATGATGTCAGAGAGGAAAGGAAAAGAGAGAAACATCCGTGAGGAGAGAGAATCATGGATACGCTGCCTCCTGCACACCCCCTTCCGGGGATGGAGCCTGAAACCCAGGCCTGTGTCCTGACCAAGAATCGAACTGTGACCTCCTGGCTCCTAAGTCCATGCAGTCACTGAGCCACGCCGGCCAGGCCCACCAGGCTTCTTTTTAAAAAAAATATATATTTTATTGCTTTTTTACAGAGAGGAAGGGAGAGGGATAGAGAGCTAGAAACATCGATGAGAGCAAAACATCGACCAACTGCTTCTTGCACACCCCGTACTGGGGATGTGCCCGCAACCAATGTACATGCCCTTGGCCAGAATCGAACCCTTCAGTCTGCAGGTCCATGCTCTATCCACTGAGCCACACCGGTTTCGACCCACCTGGCTTCTAAACCAGCCTCTGCAGTGAGAGCCGCTCCGGGAAGCCCTCCTCTGTTGTCATTGACGGAAACCCCACTGGAAGTAGCGGAGGGGAAGCCACGGTCATTGTGAGACTCAGCGGTCAGGGTGGGGCAGGCAGACGCCCAGCACCTTCTTCTCCCTCTGACTTTCCTGAGTCTCCTTCTCTCCTGAGGGCGACCGGCTCCCTCCTACAGGGCGGCACTGCGACCGGCACCCCCACCTCCCAGGGCTCTGCTCAGGGCTGTCAAAGGCTCAACGTCCTTAAAGAGTAAAAGTGCGACTCGCATAGAAATAGACAACGGATCGAGTCAGAGAATTTATTTAGCTAATGAATTAACGTGAGCTACAAGTTCAAAGGCAAATCCAAAGAATCCAGGGGCCTGGGATGGGTTTGCCGAGAGGCCAGCCTGACGCGGCCACAGGGGTGCCAGTCAGTGGCGCTGACAGGATGGGGTTACTCGCATTTCCACGGAGGGAGATAACTTGCCTCATGATCAACGCTCCAGTTTTCTAGCAGTTTCCACAGCCTTCACACTGCTGACTGGAGGCAGCCGTTCACCTGCTCAACACACGCTCACCTGGACAGTGAAAGCCAGACTGGGTCTGTCGCTGAGTGCTCACCTGCTCACTGCACACCTGCTCACATGCACACCTGCTCACATGCTCACCTGCTCACCTACACACCTGTTCACCTGTTCACCTGCTCACCTGTTCACCTGTTCACCTGCTCACCTGCTCACCTGTTCACCTGTTCACCTGCTCACCTGTTCACCTGCTCACCTGTTCACCTGCTCATCTACACACCTGCTCACCTACACATCTGCTCACCTGCTCACCTACACACCTGTTCACCTGTTCACCTGCTCATCTGTTCACCTGTTCACCTGCTCACCTGTTCACCTGCTCACCTGCTCACCTGTTCACCTGCTCACCTGTTCACCTGCTCACCTACACACCTGCTCACCTACACACCTGCTCACCTGCTCACCTACACACCTGCTCACCTACACACCTGCTCACCTGCTCACCTACACACCTGCTCACCTACACACCTGCTCACCTACACACCTGCTCACCTGCTCACTGCACACCTGCTCACATGCTCACCTGCTCACATGCTCACCTGCTCACCTACACACCTGTTCACCTACACACCTGTTCACCTGTTCACCTGCTCACCTACACACCTGTTCACCTACACACCTACACACCTGCTCACCTACACACTTGCTCACCTGTTTACATGCTCACCTGCTCACTTGCTCACCTGTTCACCTGCTCACCTCTTGCAAGCTTGATCCCCAGTAGGGGGCATGTAGGAGGCAGCTGATCAATGATTCTCTCACATCATTGATGTTTCTCTCTCTCTCCCGCTCTCCCTTCCCCTCTGAAGTCAACAAAAATACATTAAAAAAAAAAGAATTTAGTTAATTTAGTTAGTTAAAAGAATTTAGTTAAAAGAATTTAGCCAGCTGAAGTGGCTCAGTGTTGACATATGAACCAGGAGGTCACGGTTTGATTCCTGGTCAGGGGACTGAGCCCACAACCCGGGCATGTGCCCTGACCAGGAATTGAACCGTGACCTCCTGGTTCATAGGTCAACGCTCAACCACTGAGCCACACCGGCGGGCAGGGCTGGTCCATGTGGAGGGCCCGCCCACAAAAGCTGTTCTCTCAGGAACTGTCTGATTCTCCTTCACGCCTTGGGAATACCTTCAGAAGGCTCACTCCTTTTTTGGGCAAAAGCATCGCTGCGCACACAGACGCCTTTTCTCTCCCGGGCACCTCCGAGTTCTCACTCGCACTCAAATAGAATCGGCACTAAAAATAGGCGCCGAGTGGGTGCCACCTGCGCCATCCTGCTCCCCGGCACGGCACCTGCGTCCCCGCCCTCTCAGCAAACGGCACAGACGCCGCCCGCGAAGGCGGGTGCAGGGCGCGGGCACGGAGAGCGGGCGTTCACCCCTGCGGGCACGGAGAGCGGGCGTTCACCCCTGCGGGCCGCCCTTCACTCCTCAGGAGGAGGAGCAGCCGGTACCTTCTGGGCTGGAGCCCAATAAAGAGGATCTGAGAGATGGTTGGTGGTGTGGGACGGAGAGAGGGGGGTGGGGGTGGGCTGGGTGCTGCCTGGGGAGATGCCAGGGCTTGGTTGCATAAGCGCTGAGTTGGGATGGAAAGGTCAGCGCTGACAGAGGACACTCATCCTGCTCCCCTCCCTCCGCCTCCCACGGGGCTGCCTCGGCCACGCTGGCTCTGGGCATGGCGGTGAAGGGTGCCGAGCCCCGGCCCAGAGCAAACTGACCAGACGAAGGAGCCCCTTGGTAGAATGGGATGGCTGCTCCGTGTCCTCCTCTGACAGGAAACGGCTGGCGGCCCCTCGGGTCCCGTTTCTTACGGAAGGAAGTCTTTACCGGGAAAGAATCGGAGGGGATGGGGTCCCTCCGGCCCCAGGCCCCGCCTCCTCTCCTCACAGTGAAATCACTGGGTTTCTGGTTTTGTTTGTTGTTAACCCTCACCTGAAGGCATTTTCCCGCTGGTTTTTAGAGAGAGTGGGAGAGAGAGGGGAGACGGAGAGAAATATCCATGTGAGAGAGACACATCCATTTGCTGCCGCCTGCTCCAGCCTGACCAGGGCCCCGGCCAGGGAAGAGCTTGCAACTGAGGCCTGTGCCCTTGACCGGAATCGAACCTGGGACCCTTCGGTCCAGAGGCCGACGCTCTGTCCACGGAGCCACACCGGCCAGGGCTCAGTGGATTTCGGATTCAGGCCGTTACAGCCCAGGCACAGCCAGGCCAGCCCAGCCTGTGGGGGCTCTGGAGGCATCAGATCAGCACCAGCAAGTCACCTGAGACCGCGTCTGCTCCGCCACCACCCACCGGGGCCGGGCACGCGGGGGCACGGTGCTGGTTACTGGGTGCCGAGGCCGAGAGAGCAGAGCCCCAGCCTCCCGGGCCCCTGCAGCCGCAGGGATGGGTTGGCAGACACCTCCAGCGCCAGGAGGTCAGGCTCTGCCAGGCACGGAGGCGGCACAGACACCCAGAGGGCAGGACGAGGTTTCCTCTGACCCTGGCCCGGCCCCCAGGAGCCGGCCCTGCTGGGCTCGGGGTCCAGGCCGGAAGCGGGGCTCACTCGGTCCTCGGCGGGTCAGCGAGCTCTCCCATCCGGTGCCTGACCGATGCCGCCGCCCCCCCTCCGGCATCATGGCAGGGCCACGCTCTGTGCACCCTTCTCGCTTCTCACTGGGATGGGGCTGTTGTGTCTGAAGCCAGGACCACGTACGGATAAAATCGTTTGAGAAAGCGAGTGTAGAGCCTTGTTCTCCTTTCCCGGCAGACACGGTGAGCGGACAGCTCCGCGCTCCGCGATGGAATGCACATGGCAGTGTCAGCTACTATCGGCTTCCGGCGGGGGGTTCAGCCAAATCATCGTCTCACCAGTAAAAGATCCAGTTCCAGAATCTCGCTCTTCTCATTGCGGTGCAATGCCCTCCGCCCAAGACACCAACCCTGACAGCCCGGGGTTCTCGGCCAGGCCCGCGTGCAGGGCCCGTGTCAGGGGCAGCACCCGGATCCCGCCGAGGCCGCCCCACGGTCTGTCTGCAGGCCGGGCTCGGCCGGCCCCTGTGCGGCCGGCTGGGCCAGCCGGGCTGCCCACTGCCCGCGCTTCCTGCCCAGCAGCCTCCTCCCCGCGCCCCCGTCTGTCCGTCCGGCCTCCCACTTAGCAGACGCTCCACACCAGCTGGTGGCTGGGCGTTTTCCCCTCCCAAAGAGCCAGACGGCGGCTCTCGGGACCTTCCGGCCGGGAGTCCAGGAGCAGGATGGTGAGAGGGGCCGCCCGCTCCCTGGACACCCCCTCACCTGCTGCCTTCGGGGCCAAAACACTGGGTGCCTGGAGCCCCTGAGGCAGACCCGCCCGGGCGGGCAGGGTCCCCGGGGCGGTGTCTCCTGGCCGGTGGCAGGATCGCTCCTCCGGGCCACCTGTCTGAGGGCCGGCAGGAGGCTGGAGCAGCCGCCACACCGTCCCCAAGACTGGACAGGCCCCACGTGCTCCGCCTGCCGATGGGGTGGGGACTGGAAACCCGCAAGGCAGACATGCCTTCCCACCTCGGTCCCTCTGCGGCAGGTGTGACGGGCAGAGGCACAGGGCCCACTGCGGGGGGTCCCCCGTCCGGCCACGGACAGTGACTGCGGGAGGTCCCCCGTCCGGCCATGGACAGTGACTGCGGAGGGTCCCCCGTCCGGCCATGGACAGTGACCCTGCGGGAGGTCCCCCGTCCGGCCATGGACAGTGACCCTGCGGGAGGTCCCCCGTCCGGCCATGGACAGTGACTGCGGAGGGTCCCCCGTCCGGCCATGGACAGTGACCCTGCGGGAGGTCCCCCGTCCGGCCATGGACAGTGACTGCGGAGGGTCCCCCGTCCGGCCTCAGGACGGTGACTGCGGAGGGTCCCCCGTCCGGCCATGGACAGTGACTGCGGGAGGTCCCCCGTCCGGCCATGGACAGTGACTGCGGAGGGTCCCCCATCCGGCCTCGGGACGGTGACTCCCCACCGGGATGCGTTTGCTCAGAGACGCCCAGCCGCTAGGCTCTGGCCCCAGACCCCAGGCTCCTCTCCAGCGGCACCGGGAAGCCTGGAGGCCCCGTGTGTGGCCGTCTGGGTTCATCCTTCTCTCTTCACACTCCCCGTGGCCGCATCCACCCCCAGGCCATTCTGAGAGCCGAGGGCGATGGCGTGGCTTTCCCAGCCCTCCCCTCTCCCTGGAGAAGGGGGCCTTCCTCTGACGTCACAGGGCTCCCCGCGGAGGTCCGGCCGCGCCTCCTCCTCCGGCCGCAGCCTCTCCGCCCTGCGAGCAGCAGCCGCCCTCCCATCCCGCCCTCCGGCTCCGGCTCTCTCCACCCGCCAGGCTGGCTCCTCCTTCTCCTCCGGTCCCTGACACCCAGAGGCAGTTCTTCCTAGAAAGTTCTGGAGGCTCCTTCTCGCGGTACCTCACAGCCAGCTTGGCAGCGTGCTATGAACACCAGAGGAAGAGGAGAGCGCTAATGGCCATCAAAGGAAGTGGTGACAGCCTCACCGGAGCTCCCGGGGGGCCTGGCTCCTCTCCCTCGGGCGGCCTCTGCTAGGGACACGGGTGCGAGAGGCGGGCCCAGCGCGGCCCAGGGGGAGGAGCCTGGCAGCGGGGAGCCCTCTGCACTGACCCCCGAGGTCTCACGCCACAGCCCAGCGAGCCCGCCCCAGGAGCCCACGCGGGCCCTCAGTCCAGAGCAGGGTCCGCCTGGGGTGAGGCTCAGTCATCTGAGAGCCAAAGCCCTAGCTCAGGAGCGACTGCTCTTGGTGGTGGGATCTCAGGCTTGTTTTCTTTCTTTTTTTAAAAAAATATTTTCTTGCCCTGGCTGGTGTGCCTCTGTGGAGAGCATCAGCCTGTGGACTGAAGGGTCATGGGTCTGATTCCGGCCAGGGGCACATGCCTGAGCTTCCGGCTCGGTCCCCAGCGAGGAGGATGCAGGAGGCAGCTGATCGATGATTCTCTTTCATCAGTGATGTTTCTCTCTCTGTCTCCCTCTTCCTTCTTCTCTAAAATCAATAAGATACATTTTTTTTTTATTTGCCGGGAGCCTGTTCCTGCCTCACTCCACACCCTCTCCTGCTGCCCACCCTCCGAGAAGCCTCGCGGCTCTCCGAATCAGCCAGAGCCACACTGTCTGTCCCTCAGCAACGGGTTCATCTTCACCCACAGACACCGAGAGCGGAGGGGACAGCCGTGCTCTCACGTTCCCGTCCCCACGGCGGCGAGGGAGCCGAGCCAGGAGGTGGCTCCCTCCCAGCGGGGGCTTCCGACTGGGAGGCACAGTCCCGTCCTGGCGTCAGCTCACCTGCCTCTGCCTGGTTATATTGTCTGCATCTTCTTCTTATTGAGTTTACCTGTCTGTCTTGCAGCGATGTTTGTGTATTTGCAAGATTTCTCCTCTCGCCGAAACCGGTTTGGCTCAGTGGATAGAGTGTAGGTCTGCGGACTGAAAGGTCCCAGGTTCGATTCCGGTCAAGGGCATGTACATTGGTTGCGGGCACATCCCCAGTAGGGGGTGTGCAAGAGGCAGCTGGTCGGTGTTTCTCTCTCATCGATGTTTCTAGCTCTCTATCCCTCTCCCTTCCTCTCTGTAAAAAATCAATAAAATATATTTTAAAAAAAAAGATTTCTCCTCTTTTCTGGAAGGTGGAGAGAATGGATGGATGGACGGATGGATGGATGAATGGATCGATGGATGGGTGGATGGATGGATGGATGGATGGACAGATGGATGGATTGATGGATGGATGGATAGATAGATGGATGGGTGGATGGATGATTGACAGATGGGTGGATGGACAGATGGATGAGTGGATGAATAGAAGGAGAAGGGGACAGAGTCCTCTGCCCTGCCGGGTCTGGTCTACCACTATTTCCGGGATTACCCCACAGGCCCCAACGTGCTGTCCCAGAAGACGGAGGCCCATCCTCCGGAGCGGCCCCTGCCCTGAAGCTGTGTGACTGGGACCTCAGAGCCGACCTCGGAGAGAGACCCAAGCCCAGTGGTGCGTGGCCACAGGGACCTCTCTTCCACGCGCGCCTCTGCTACGGCACCACCCTGACACTCAGCGAGAGGGTCCCTCTGCCTCCACGCGGGAAGGAAGAGGAAACAGATCTGAGAACCATGCACACGTGAGAAAGGTCACGCAGAAAGCCGCGCCCAAACCCCGGCGTTCTGGGAGCCTGGGCGGGAGGCCAGCCAGCTCAGTCCCTCGGAAAACTCACCAAACCAGACCTAAGCCAGCAGGGCTCCGGGCACCTGTGCCGGAGCCACAAACTCCCCCAGGAGAGACCCTCCGCGGGAACCCACTTCCCACACCACCCTGGCCGGCGTGGCCTCCTGGATTTCTGGTGCCAGCAGATTAGCCGCTTCCAGAACTTTCTTCCAGAACTTTTTTTTTTTTAAAATATATTTTATTGATTTTTACAGAGAGAAAGGGAGAGAGATAGAGAGCTAGAAACGTCGATGAGGAAGAAACATCGACCAGCTGCCTCTTGCACACCCCCCACCGGGGATGTGCCCTCAACCAACGTACATGCCCCTGACCGGAATCGAACCCGGGACCTCTCAGTCCGCAGACCGATGCTCTACCACTGAGCCAAACCGGCTTCAGCAACTTCCGGAACTTTCTTCCAGAACTTTCTCCCTGGCACCGGGAGCACCTTCCCCTCGGGACCCCTCCCCACGCGCAGTCTGCACCCACAACGGTTAGGCACCCACTGTCTCCAAACGGGCGGGCGAGGGGGTTCACGCCGCTCCAACAGTCTGTGCACAAAACGGGAGCCGCACCGGCCCCCCTCAGCACTGTTCCCGCTTCCCGGATCTCGTGGATGCTTCTTGTTCTTCCTTTTGTGGTTTTACATAAAAGCGGTAATGTTAACATTAACACCGCAAATGTCTTCTCCTTTCACTCTCACCGCCAGGAGGGGTCCAGAATGTGCTCCCGGAATAATGAGCTCCGTTCTCCGCCCCTGCGCCGCCTGACTGCTGACTCCAGGAGTCCAGACCCTTCCCCCGGGCCCCTGGGGCAGGCACAGGCCTGGCGCCCGGGAGAACTGGCCGTGGGGAGCTGTGAGTGCGGAGCCCGGGCTGAGAGGCAGGAGGGCGAACGGGAGGTGCGTGCGGCCTGAGCGGGAGGCTGGCCGGGAGGGCCTGGCGGTGGCCGGGAGAGCGGAGGCACTTCTTTATTTTTTTATTAATATATTTTTATTGATTTTTTTTACAGAGAGAAAGAGAGAGGGATAGAGAGTTAGAAACATGGATGAAAGAGAGTCATCGATCAGCTGCCTCCTGCACACCCCCTACTGGGGATGTGCCCGCAACCAAGGTACATGCCCTTGCCCGGAATCGAACCCGGGACCTTTCAGTCCACAGGCCAACGCTCTATCCACTGAGCCACACCGGTCCCGGCGGCACTTCTTTATTAATCACCTGTTTCCACTTCCCCCGGAACTGGTCAAGGCTAAGCTCCTGAGACTGGAGATGGGAAAGTCACCTTTTATTTATTTTATTTTAAAAATATATTGGTATTGCTCTCAGAGAGGAAAGGAGAGGGAGAGGGAGATGGAAACATCGATGATGAGAGAGAGTCGTTGACCGGCTGCCTCCTGCACGCCCCACCCTGGGGATCGAGCCCATAACCCCAGGGAGGTGCCCTTGACCGGATTTGAACCCGGGAGCCTTGAGTCCGCAGGCTGACACTCTATCCACTGAGCCACACCAGCCAGGGAGGAAAGTCACGCTTTAGAGGTAGGACGGCTCCTGACGGGGCGTGCTGCGGGGCTGGGGAGATGGGGACAGGGGAGGAGAGGAGTGGGGAGTGAGGCAGAGGCTCAGGGTGGGCGCTGGTGTCACACGTGGGCATGCGGAGAGGGCAGGGGTGTGGACACGGTGCCTGACGCCTGCAGGAGAGGCCGCGGCCCCTCAGCAGGCCGAGAGAAAGCGTGCACTTTCCGAGACCACACCAGCGGGAGCCCGCAGTCTCACACACCCCACCCGCCGGGCAGACACCACGGTTTAGAAATCTCTCCTCACAGACATGACACAGGACATGCGGCGTAAGAATAAAAACTCATCTTTTCTGTCAAAGAACAGTTCAGACGGCCGCCATGGTGGACCACGTGACTTGGCAGCCGCCACGTTGGCCGCCCGGCTTGCAGCTCCCCTGGGGGCCGCCATCTTGAAACAGCAAAGGCCAACCCCTCCCTGTGATCACAAGACTGTCGCCTGAGCTCCAATCCAGAGCGAAGGACAGGTCACGTGCGTCAGGGATGATAAAGCGGAGCGGCCACCTGCTGGGTGTGAGCACCCTTCCACGTGCAGTGTTTCCCCGAAAATAAGACATCCTCCGAAAATAAGGCCTACTTACAGGTTTCCTTCTGAGTGAAATATAAGGCATCTCCCCGAAAATAAGGCCCCCCCAGGCTAAACATGAGAGATTTGGTCCACTGATTCCGAAAGAAATGGAGTCACAAGAAATTCACCAGGAAATTCAGGAATTGGATTGTTATGATGATGTTTCAGAAGATGGTGACATGATTGTCATTGAATAAATGAGTAAATTCTTGATACTGTAGGATTCACAGTTTGTCTGGTTTGTGTTGACAACTACCGTACTACCGTACCATATAAGGTAATAAATTTCCTTTGTTTTCATTTAACAATAAATGTGTACCGTATTCTTCTTCATGGAAAAATAAGACATCCCCTGAAAATAAGACCTAGCGCGTCTTTGGGAGCAAAAATTAATATAAGACGCTGTCTTATTTCCGGGGAAACAGGGTAGAAGTAAACGCGCTTGCCTGCTGCCTGGCTCCCGAGCGTGTGTGTTCTACCAGGACCCCTGACGTGGGGGCTCACCTATTCCTAACAGCGCAAGCCAATGGGGCTGACGGAGCCCTTGCTGTCTCAGAGACAGCCCTGAAGGGAAATCACAACAGAACAGCGGCAGCCACGATGAGAAGACATAAAAACAACCAGCAATAAATAGTGAAATCTGCCGGCCGGTGTGGCTCAGTGGTTGAGCCCACACCCCAGGAGGTCACGGTTCAATTCCCAGTCAGGGCACATGCCCGGATTGTGAGCTTGATCCCAGTGCGGGGGATACAGGTGGCAGCTGATCCATGTTTCTCTTTCATGCATATTTCTATCTCTCCCCCCCCCCACTCCCTTTCTCACTCCCTTCTTCCCTCTAAAAATCAATAAAAATGTATTTAAAAAAAAAAGAAGAAGCTCAGGATTCCTTGAAGTCACCTACTTGAGGTAGGTGGCTTACCCTCTCTGTGCCTCACGTTTATGCAGTAGAGATACTAAGAGCATCTGTCTTGAGGCTCAGGGGTCCCTAGAACGGGGCGGGGGGGGGGGCGGGCAGCCGTGGGCTCAGTCGGGGTGATGATGTCAAAGCAAGAAGACCTGAGCGGGGGACGGGGAAGGCTGGCAGAGCCCCGGGCGAGACTGACAATCAGAGGCGGGCGCCCACGCGGTGGCTCATCGAGCGATCAGACCTCGGGGAAATGCCAGAACCCAGCCGTCACCCGCGGGAAGGCGGTGACACGGGAAGGAATGTGTCACCGTGCATTTGATGTCTCCATAGTCCCCGTCCCACAGACAAAAGGAGGCGTCTGCAGGCCCCGGCTCGCAGAACACGGTGCTAGCGGAGGAGGTTTCCCTACCCAGACACACGTCACACGTGTCTGAAGCTGCAGGAGCGACGCCACAGCCCGCAGGTGTCCTCCTTCGGCTGCGGGTCCGAGACCAGGCCCTGGGAGGGCGCGGCGAGGGGAGAAGCCAACGCACACTGAGACAACAGCACCGGGTGGAAGGCGTGCGAGGCGCGGAGTCAGCCTGATGGCAGGGACCTGGGAACCCGCTCAGACCCGCAGCCGAGCTGCCAGGACAGGCTCCAGATGCTCCAGGAGTCAAATGAATTCAAACATGTGACATTCGAGGGAAGCGTGATAAAAATAGATCTGAATATTTATTTCTGCTTCAGAGAGACGCTAGCTTCTTAAAAATGGAATCAGTTGAAGACAGCTCACTGAAAAGAGATTTGCCTCGTTTGTTGGAAATTTATTTTATTTCTTTTTTTTTAATCCTCACCGAAGATATTTCTCCATTGATTTTTAGAGAGCGTGAAAGGGAGAGGGAGAGGCAGAGAGAAGCACTGATGTGAGAGAGACACGCCAGTTGGTTGCATCGTGCATGCATCCCGACCAGGGCCAGGGAACCTGCAACCAAGGTACGCGCCCTTGACCGGAATTGAACCCAGGACCCTTCGGTCTGCGGGCAGGGGCTCTATCCATGGAGCCACACCGGCTAGGGCTGGTTTGTGTATTTGCAAGATTTCTCCTCTTTTCTGGGAGGTGGAGAGAATGGATGGATGGATAGATAGATGGGTGGGTGGATGGGTGGATGGATGGGTGGACAGATGGATGGATGGGTGGATGGATGATTGACAGATGGATGGATAGATGGACAGATGGATGGATGGATAGATGGATGGGTGAATGGACAGATGGATGAGTGGATGGATGATGGACAGGTGGATGGATGGATGGACAGATGGATGGATGGATGGGTGATTGATGGACAGACAGATGGATGGGAAGACAGATATATGAGTGGATGGATGGATGGGTGGATGGATGATGGACAGACAGATGGGTGGGTGGACAGATGGATGAGGGGATGGATTATGGACAGGTGGATGGGTGAATGATAGACAGATGGATGGATGGATGATGGACAGAAAGATGGGTGGGTGGGCAGATGGAGGAGTGGATGGATGATGGACAGGTGGATGGGTGGATGATGGACAGGTGGATGGATGGGTGGATGATGGACAGATGGATGAATGGATGGATGATGGACAGACAGATGGGTGGATGGACAGATGGATGAGGGGATGGATGGATGGATGGGTGGATGGATGATGGACAGACAGATGGGTGGATGGACAGATGGAGGAGTGGATGGATGACAGACAGGTGGATGGATGGATGGATGGACAGATGGATGGATGGATGGATGATGGACAGACAGATGGGTGGGTGGACAGATGGAGGAGTGGATGGATGGATGATGGACAGATGGATGGATGGACAGGCCGATTCTTGCCCCTTGAGGAGTGGGTCGCGTTGACGACGGGGAAAGTGACAGAAACTCTCGGCCTGTTGGCTCACAGGGCGGCCCAGCGACCGAGTGGTCCCCACATCACGTTACATAGAAGTGAGGTGTCTAATTCGGAGGCGCAAGCCCGCTGCTGGGTAAGCCTCCCTCACAGCCCCGAGAACTCTGTGTGGGCTCCACCATGGAGACCTTACAGAAAACATGGAAACTGCCGGGGGGAGACAGACGCAGCCCTCACCCGCAGAGGGCAGGGGAGGCGGAGGGGTGGGTCACAGCCAGAAACATCGCAGACGGTTCTGACATCAGAGGGACGCTCCTTGCGGGCAGGGCAGCGCTGACGGCCGTGGCTGACCCGCGCCCAACCCGGGGAGCGGCCACACCTGACTCTGGCCGTGGCCGGAGCTCCGGTGGCATCGGAAGGAGGCGCCAGGCGGGGAATGGGGCCCGGCCGCCCGCCCGCCTGGAACCCAGGCAGCACACGGGGACGGGGGAGGGTGCATGAGCGGTGGGCCCAGCTCGGTTCGCTGCCCCAGACCTGGACACCAGCTGGCCTCCGAGGCGCGGCCCCTCCCCAGTCCCGTTTGGAACCTGCTTCCCCGGTGCAGAGGCTGGGGGGCCGTCTGGAAGGTGTGTGCTCAGGGGGCTGCTGAAACCGCTCGGCAGAAGCCGCGTGAGGGCTCTGCACTTTCCTACCAGCGCCAGGGACACCAGATGGCGCGTGGGCACGGTGGAGCCGCAGCCACCCTCTCTCCCCGCAAAACCTGAGTCACGAGCACCCGTGGCTGTGCCGGCTCCGGAGCCCGAGTCGGTGCATCACAGGACGAGAAGGAAAACGGGTCCTGGCCATGGGGACGAAGAGCGAGTCCGGACCCGGGCCTGGGGATGGTCCAGGCAGCCCCACACACAGACAGACAGACACACAGATCTCTCAGGCTTTGCCCGGAACAAAGGAGTTAAGGGGCTGCTACACCAGGCTGCGGGGCAGGTGAGCCCCAGGAGAGTCGGGGTGCTGCCGACAAAGGAGCAGCGGGTCCCACAGCCCTCGAGGGGAGGACAGCGGCTGAGCGTGCAGCTGGTCCCCCAGTACCCATCCAGCCTCGGGTGACCGGCAGGCGGACACGCAGGGTGAGTGTGCCCGGACAGGGGCGGGGCCAGGGGCCAGGAGAGAAGTGGCTCACACAGCTCATCGGCTGCAGAGCTGGCCTCCCCTCCCACGTCCAGGGCTCTCCCCACGGCCCCTCGCCTGCCCTGGGCCACCCCCTGCTGGAAAGTGCTGGAAGGTGGACTGGGAGCTGCAGAGCCCGGTTAAGGGCCTTTTGCTGTGCTCGCTGCTGGGAGGCCTGCAATCTGCGGTGGGGGCGGCCCCTTCACAGCCGCCCCGGCAGCCTGCTTCCATCGAGCCGCTCCGGGAAGAGCGGGGGAGGTGACGCAAACCCTCTAGCGCCGTGGTGGCTGATGGGAAAATCTCCAGTGATGGAGCGGGGCCTCCCAGGAATGGAACCATGACCCCCTGGTTCCTGACGTCACCCACTGAGCCTCACCAGCCGGGCTTGAGTCCTCATTCTGTGCCAGGCACTGAGCTGTGTGCCAGGAGCCCGGGCAGACCTCCTGGCACACAGCTCCCAGTTCCACCTTCTGCTGCAGGGATCTGAGGGTGACGGTCAAACAATCTGCAGGCACGCATTGCCAACGCTGTGCCCAGCGAAGGGGCAGGCCCAGCGCTCAGGAGGCGGCATGGCCACAGCCCGGGGCCTTGCCCAGAATAAGGCTCAGTCAATGCCACGTGTGTGTGTCTCCCCCCAATGTGCATGTTGAAATCCTAACCCTCAGTTGATGGCATTTGAAAGTGGGGCTTTTGGGGCTCCACCCTCAGGGACGGGGTGTTTTGAGGGGACCCCAGAGAGCTGTGAGGGCCTCTCTTTCCGTCACGTGAGGACACGGGGAGACAACCAGCACCCACGAGCCAGGACACGTGACTCATTCCCAGAACCCCGTTCCCAGGGTTGGTGGGGAGCCTGTGGGTTCCCCTCGCTGGGAGCAGTCCCCCCCCCCGCACACACACACACACGCACACACACGCACGCACGCACGCACGCACACACACACACACACGCACACACGCACACACGCACACGCACACACGCACACACACGCACACACGCACACACACGCACACACGCGCACACACGCACACACGCGCACACACGCACACACGCACACACGCACACACGCACACGCGCACACGCGCACACACGCACACACACGCACACACACGCACGCACACGCACGCACACACACGCACACACACGCGCACACACACACGCACACACACACGCACGCGCACACACACGCACACACACGCACGCACACACACGCACACGCACGCACACGCACACGCACGCACGCACA